>NW_008659026.1:0-431 GCF_000695815.1 Acanthisitta chloris
GCCCTAAAAGAAAACCAGACTTTCCTTATTCTTTCTTCATAATATTACCATGACTCTGGAACTGTTGCATTTGTGCACTTTTACCCTTTTCAGACTTTATATGTAAGAAAAGTCCTTTAGATGTTACTAGCAACATGAAGACCCTATTATCAGGGAGGAGAGATAACAGCAACCGCAAGTTTGATTGTCTACTTCACCACAGGCATGACATGCATCTCTGAAGTCAAGTGTGAAGAGAACTAGGTAGCAATATTTTAAGCTATTGTCTCAGAATCAAGGGATGCTCCTTACACTACGTGTTGAAAGGAAACAAAGAGGAGCAAAGCAGAATGCTCTGTATGAGGACCAGAGGTAGCGTAGCAGCAGTCATACTGGCTTAAATTTTGCATTCAGCAAAATGGTAAATTCAATGGTAAATGGGCTACAGAAAG
>NW_008659027.1:0-214 GCF_000695815.1 Acanthisitta chloris
CAGAAAACAAAGCCCTGACCCAAAAATCAGCGCTGGGTGTGTCCCGGGACATCCGGGCTGGAGCAGCTTCGGCTTTTGTCGAGAAAAGGGTGGAGAAATTGGAATTTTTTCCCTTTTTTTTTGGGGGGAGAGTTTGGTTTAGGGGTGGGAAATGGGAAGGAGGAAAATCCTGGACCACCTCCCACCCCCCAAAAAAACCCCAAATCCCCCCAAA
>NW_008659028.1:0-774 GCF_000695815.1 Acanthisitta chloris
TGCCCCAGGTCTGAGGGGATTTACAGCTCCATCCCACAGGATTCCGTTGGTCATGGACAGGGTCCCCCATGTGCCACCCAACTCTACACAGCAACAGCTGCTCAAGGGAGGAGTGCCAGGTCTCCCCTAGGACCAGTGCATAGCTGCAGTCCCTGCCCAGCAAGGTAGGGACACAGCAGGGGTGCGGAGTAGCCGGGGGGGATCTGTGCCTCAGTTTCCCCACACAGATCTGGATGGGAGTTGCTGGGAGTGCCAAACTGGACCCCACATGGCAGCCAGTTGCTCTTTCATTCCTAGATCCACGGGTTGAAGCTGCTGTCCCTTGACAACCCTGTCCATCCATCCTGGGTGCACAGCCTGCAGGGCATGTGGGTTATGGCTCTGCCAGGGCATGTGGGGAGAGGGAACTGGGATTCTACTGGGGAGGGGCCATGGGGTGAGCAGGGCTCTGTGTGCACAAAGGACAGGATGGGATGAGGGTCTGGGCTCTGAGGTGGGATGGAAGAGATGGAAGCAGGAGGGAGAGGGAGAATAGGCTGATGGAACAAGTGGAGCAAGGTTGGGGTTGGCCCTGGGTGGTGTGGGACAACAGCTCATCTGCTGGAGGGTGGTGCCAGCACCCCTGGGGGTCTCTGGCCATGCAGGTGCCCCTGCTGCCTGCCCCAGCCTGGGCTGGCAGAGCTGCCCCAGCTGTGGGGGCTCACCCTTGCCCCTTGCCCCCAGGCCCTACCCAGCTAGCCAAGGTCACCAGCTTCAGGGCCCCAGGGCCTGGCG
>NW_008659028.1:932-1234 GCF_000695815.1 Acanthisitta chloris
TGGGACATCGAGAGGAGCCAAACAAATGGACAGGACTGGCTGCTCAGTGCTCAGCACAGGGTGTCTGCCTGGGACAGCAGCCTGGACAAGAAAGCCACAAAAACATTAAATTTTCGAGTTTTTCTAGTAAATAGGTTCTGTAATAAAATAGATAATGTCTTTCCCAGAATCACAGAATAATTAGAGTTGGACCCTTGAAGATCATCTAGTTCAACCCCTGCCCTGCACAGGACACCCCAACAGTCCTGAGACCATTGCCCAAACACTCTTTGGGGTCTGTCAGGTTTGAGGCTGTGACCACT
>NW_008659029.1:0-469 GCF_000695815.1 Acanthisitta chloris
CACCTTCACAAACTTTTAATATGGCAGATTTATTTTTCTAGAAGTGTCATCCCTACAAATGAGAATTTGATTTATCACGTTTTGATTTTGTTACACAATAATAGAATTTCACAACTTTGCTTCTCTAATATAAGGCTAGAGTTTAAATAAGCATATTTCAGCTTCTAGAGCTCAGAAACCTTTCCTCTGGCCAGTTTATTTGTTAGTTGCATAGTAAAATGCAACTATACTTGTTGCTTTCACCTCCTCCTGCCCTCTCCTTCCCCTATAGCTTTCTTAGTAGGTTGATACACTGAAAATAGACCCCTTTAACAGCTTTGTATTTTCAAAAGTTATTAATTTTGTGTTATTCCATTGTAATGGTAGCTTATATTTTTACTGCAGATTGAGCTGTGCTTTGGTAGTCTTAGGAATGAATACAAATTATGTGATACAAGAATCTTAAAAAAAAAAAGCTTTTTTTGTTGTT
>NW_008659030.1:0-472 GCF_000695815.1 Acanthisitta chloris
GGGCTCGGGGTCGAGAGCTCGCTGGTCATCTTTCACAGTCCCAGCACAGCTGGTGGTGTGTTGTTTCTGTGAGATACGCGGTTTGTTCTGGTCGGTGTAAATAACATGAGTTTTTGTAAGGTATTTTTTAAAAGCTGGGTAGTTCTGTTATGGACAAAGGATATGTGGAAATTGTGGCGTTCCATTTAGGAGTCAGCTTGAGAAGCCTTCAGTAATTGCCTTATAGCTTGCTTACAAGAAGTGCACATGTAGGTCAGAGGTCTCGTCAGATGCTTCTCGGTGGGAAGAGCTGAGCTGTGCTCCAGGGCTGTGCTTCTGGTCGTTTTGCAGGAAGGAGGGGAGTGCCTTTTGTGATTAAGGAATGCATGAGCCTTTTCACTGCCTTGGTGCGGGCAGAAAGCTTTACCCGGGAGTATACTGAAGCAGGATGGATGACAGTGCCTCTTGTGAAAACTATGCCCCTGTGTTGTGT
>NW_008659030.1:509-2331 GCF_000695815.1 Acanthisitta chloris
TCTGTGCAGGTGGGCAGATAAAAACGTGTTCTTACTGGGGTTTTCTGTAATTGCACTTCAGACATCTATTTTTGCTGTGTTGTAATAGTATTAAGGCTAGAAACTTCCCACGTAACTTTTGTGTCTTTTTCCTAGGGTAAATGGAAAAACAAGGAGCGAGTGCTGATATTCTCTTCTCGTGGAATTAATTTCAGAACAAGGCACCTAATGCAAGACTTAAGGACATTGATGCCTCACTCTAAAGCAGGTAGGGTTAGATTTTTCAGAATGCTTTTAAGCCAACAGCTTCTAACAACCTGTTCCTTGTTAAAAATGTGGTGCATAAGTGTTTTGATGAAACTTGCTTCTTAAACAAACATCAAACCCCTTTCAAGCCAATGAATACAGCGACTGTTGTTGTGTCTTAATATCTTCTGGTAATTGAATTCTATGGCATGAGTCTTGCAAGTGCACAGATAGCTTTGTTGCTGTGTTAATTTATTCCGTAACGTGACTGAAATAACTTGATAGTTATTTTTAATTTTTCATTTATGTAAAACTTTTGCAAAAGGACTGACTGTTAACGAAGAACCACTTGTGTTAAATTGGTTTTCCAGCCTTGTAAATGTTGTTCTTGTCTTCCAGATACTAAAATGGACCGTAAAGACCAGTTGTTTGTAATTAATGAGGTAATTAAGGATTTCTCTACTGCCTTTTTTTTTTTTACTTTCTGTGGAAATCCAGTGTGCAAGAGAAAAGGGCAGCAAGTTCAAATGATCTCATACTAGTTGCAGGAGTTGTATAACTTCAGAGATGAAAATTATTCAAAAAGCACTTGTGTTAGAACAGGAACTTGACTTTTGATTAATGAAACCAAAATGAAACTTTCATATAAATGTAGACTTTCGTCATGAAGAAATAAAAGAGAATGTGTCGTTCTGTATAGGTGAAAGGTGTAGTACAGTCTATACTTGAAGAATACAGGGCAGAAATATGCAGCCAGCCCAAACTGTGTAGTACTCCATTGATAGTTCTCAGCCTAGAGCCTAATATCACAGCACCTGCTCTCATGTTGGTATTCTGGAGAGCTTATCAAGTTGTTTGTAGCTTTAAGGAAGTTATTACTCCCGGCAATTAATATTTGAGATTTTTCAACAAAACAAGTGTTTCATCTTAAGTTTGGGGATCAGTAGGTGGAATTTGTTAAGACAAGACCTCTGCTTTTGGACTTACATTTTGTGAAGGAGAAAATATTAGAGATGAATGTGGAAAGTTTTCAAAGATGTCTTCAAAATGTTTGTAAACAGCTAATTTATTGTGTCTCGTGTAGGTGTGTGAAATGAAAAACTGCAATAAGTGCATCTTTTTTGAAGCCAAAAAGAAACAGGATCTCTACATGTGGTAAGAAAATGCTTTGTTATATTTGTGTATGTAGCTGCTGATGCTTCAGTTCTAGCCCAGGTTTCTTACTGTAATAGTGAAGGTGCATGAAACAGTGTTGCTTTGTCAAATCTGCTCTAATCTTGCACTTCTGTGGATTGTGCAAGTTTACAATGCATGACCAGCTTCTGTAGACTGCAGAAGCCTTTTACAAAATTATGTAGAAATCAAGTATTTGAGTCTGTTAAAGGAACTCAATCTATAAAAGCAACAGAAATTACTTCAATAAAGGACTGACAGGTTGGCTGTACTGTGGAAATCCATCATAGCTTCTGGCTGCTGTTAATGCTTCTCTTTTCTCTCTTCCCCACTACCTGTCCTCTACAGGCTTGCAAACATACCCCAGGGGCCATCAGCTAAATTCTTGGTGCAGAATGGTAAGCTGGTTGACATTAATGTGTTT
>NW_008659030.1:2356-7660 GCF_000695815.1 Acanthisitta chloris
GTAGTAAAATATCTTTCTTAAAATCATTGTAGTTCACACCCTGGCTGAATTGAAGATGACAGGAAACTGTCTAAGGGGCTCACGGCCCCTTTTGTCTTTCGATCCAGTAAGTATAGGTTTTATTCACTGAGTATGCTTTTTCATACAGAGCTGGTCCTCCATGCATTTTCTTTGCATGACTGTTGCATTTAGCGTTGTATGTAAAACTGCATTTTTATTCTTTGTAGATATTTGACAAGGAGCCACACTATGCCCTGCTAAAAGAACTGTTCATTCAGGTCAGTCTGTAGTTCTGCTGTCTGGTGTTTCACTAGAAATGTTTTTTGGCAACATACTTAAAAATCTCAAGTATTTTTTCAAGTAGCAGTGTTGCACTTCTGAACTTTCAAAAAGTAGTCAAAGGATTAGGATGATATTCTTAGCATGATTGGAACACTTGTTCTTAAGTTTTGAAATGTAACCTGGGATTGGGATCTTAGTAAGCTAAAATTAATTTAAAATGAGCCATTTATGTTTGACCTCTTAAATTACAGACACTCAGAAGTACTGCCTTTTGTTACAGATATTCAGCACACCACAGTATCACCCCAAAAGTCAGCCTTTCGTCGATCATGTTTTCACCTTCACCGTTACTGATGAGAGGATCTGGTTTCGGAATTACCAGGTTAGTGGTCTCTCTTACCTCTTGAAAAGGAGTTCAGTGGAGTAATTTCATATCAAATCCATTAATTAAAATGAGAAATTATTACCGGGATATTCCAACCCCTAGTGCTTGTAGCAAGTAATTTCAGTGTCCTGAAATGACTTGGCTTCTCCTGTATCTCTGGAGAGATCTGGTTCAAACAACTTGCATTCGGTGAATTGGGATCCTGTGACATTATCTTGGTAATGGGAAGTACTGGCCAATGCCTAAATTTTGCCTTTTAATCCTACTTGATGGTTTGACCCAAAATGAGCTGGTGCTTAATTTCTAAAGGAGGAATTCACACATACCTAGGACTCTCTAAAACCTTGCCTGAACATAAAAGAATTGCTTTTTATATAGAATTAGGTTTACACAAGCCTATCCTATCAGCTTCAGTGGCACTGTATCTCATACTTAAATTCAGTTGCCTGTTATCATTTGCAAGGTGTCTGCAAGGTCATATACTTTGATTTGATCCATGAGAAATGAAGAAAGTATTTTTATTGCAGATAATAGAAGAAGATGCATCTCTAGTAGAAATTGGGCCTCGTTTTGTCCTGAACCTCATAAAAATATTCCAAGGTAGCTTTGGAGGACCAACTCTGTATGAAAATCCACATTACCAGTCCCCAAATATGGTAAGCAGTTCTGTCTTTCTTTTAACAACTAGTTTGAAAACCAATCTTGCAGTCTGTCTATGCGGAAGCATCATGTATGCCTTTCCCTGAGACTGTTTGTAGAAAGGAGTGCCCCAGCTAACCACAATTTGGGAGCAGAGTAAACATGGAATGAATGCAAAAGTCATGTCACTGAAAAGACGTCATTACACTGAGGATTTTGACCATTAAGCAGAGAAATTACAATGTTAGTACCTGATTTCTTCCATCATGCTTATTTTCAAACATGAAATCTCAATTCTCGTTTTCATAGCATCGGCGGCTGATACGGTTGTCAGTGGCAGCTAAGTTTAGAGAGAAACAGCACGTGAAGGAGGTGCAAAAGATTAAGAAAAAAGAGTGTAAGGTCCTTATTGAAGAGGATCCCACTGAAGTGGTCTTTGAAACTCCGGGTGAAGAAAAGCCAGTGGAAATACAGCTCGTGAAACCGGAGTCAAAGCCAATTGTTAAAGATAAAAAGAAGCTACGCAAGATTCAGAGGAAGAAGCAAAGAAAGCTTTTCAGAACTGAAGCATCAGTATAAATGTTACAGGGGATGAAACATAAGTACAGGGACATAATATTGTAAATAACTTTTTACAGCCAAAACTATGTGGACTTGATCTTTTAGTAAACAAAATATCAATGTCTTGATTAGGTTTGCGTTTGGACTCTTATTGTCTTCTGGGATTCTGGGTTTGAAAAATTACTTGGCAACAGGGACAGGCCAGATATTTCTACTTTCATGAATTGGCCTCTTATACTTGAATGCCACTGGGAAAGAGCTCAATGTAACATGTACAAAGAATTAAAATAACTGGGTAGTCAGTGGTGCTCATAATGAACTGGAATTCCAAAGTCAGGTTTCCTAGTCTGACAGCAGTATAAACTTTTAACAGCTTTAACTTATAGGAATTTTCTCTTGGGGAGTGGTCTACTTTTTTTTCCTCCTCATAATCCCTAGTGAACGCAAATGGTTAGTGGTTCTTAATTGCCTCTTTCCTTTTCCTAATAGGAAAAAAGGTGCTACTTTTGCCTCTAATCAGTTTCTTGAGGGCCTGAAATGTGGACATGGGGTATGACTTGAAACTTAGAATTCTAGTGTTAAATACCGAATTCATTGCAAGTTTCCTAAAGGCAGAAGATCTATGTGGCATCCGTGGTTGGGGTACTGAAAACTGTACACCTACAGTAGCCTGAAATACACTCTGTTAACACAGTAGTACTTAAACACACAGAATTCCACGTGTTTTTACACTTGCACATGCAAGAAGCTGCTTTTTTAAACAAAAATCATGTCCTCTTGGTTCAATTGCATATTGCTTAGGTCTTGTTTTTCAAAGTAGAATGTGTCTGTGTAGATGTTTCTGTATAAAATTGGCAGATAGACTTCCAATATTGCTTAAAAGTCATTACAACCTAAAGCCTTGATTTTGCTCATGGGTGATGTCTATACAGCGGTGTTTACTGCACATTGATGAGCAGCAGAAAGTCCAGAATTTGGTTCTTGCTCACTGAGTTGACATTGCCTCTGAAGTGTAGCGTGGGGTCAGATTTAATTTGGGGTTGTATTTTCATGAAGCTTTTACGAAATTGTTGTCTGCAAGTCTGCCCTTTGGCCAGATGCAATTAATTGAGTCACTGAGTTCATAAGTTGCAAGTATTCTCTCGTGGACAATCCAATGGCATCAGCCTCCAAATAGACTGAATTTCGTAGGATCACAGAGTGGTTTAGGTGGGAAGGGACCTTCAAGATCATCTAGTTCCAAGCCCCATTCCATGGGCAGGGACACCTTCCACTTAGACAAGGCTGCTCAGGGCCCCATTCAGCCTGGCATTGAAGACTTCCAGGGATGGGGCATCCACAACTGTGCTGGGCAATCTGTTCTAGTGCCTCACCACCGCCACAGCAAAGAATTGTTCCCTAGTGTCTAAAGTTTGATTTCAAGAAACATTTCACTTATGTTACCAAGTAGTTACCTCTCTAGGGCTACTTTTTCATTACATATCTTTAATCTACTTTCCAGTTCCAGATCTCATGACCTGGTTCTTCCACTGACTCATTCCGTCTCCTTGTGCACTCCCCCAGCTTGCCTGTTTCAAGGTCTTTCTTATGCCCTGTTTCTACTTGATTCCTCTGTTCATTTCAATTTCCAGTGTCTTTGTGCTGAAGAGGCACAGCTGGCACAAGAGGAAGCTGACCTGTTAAGTGCTAAGTGCCACCTCACCTATGCAGTATCATCTCTGTAACAAAGTGGTCGGTGTGCCATCAGATTGGAAAGAGAGACTGGTGACTACAGGTGTCTGCTCAGTTCACATAGTCTAATACACAGTCACAGAATATCTTGAGTTGGAAGGGACCTATGAGTATCACCAAGTCCAACTCAGCTCCTTGCAGAACTATCTAACACTAAACCATATGACTAAGATCATTGCCCAGATCCTCCTTAACTCTTGATGGGCTTGGTGCCATGGCCATTTCCCTGGGGAGCCTGTTCCAGGAACTGAACACCCTCTGGGTGAAGACCCTTTTCCTAATGTTCAACCTGAACTTCCCCCTGATGCAGTGTTATGGTTCAACCCCAGCTAGCAAATCAGCCCCACAGAACTGCTTGCTCACTGTTCCACAGTAGGATTAGGAAGAGAACTGTAAGGCTAAAAGAGTGAAAACTTGTGGGCCAAGACAGAGACAGTTTCGTAGACAAAGCAAAAGCCAGGTACACTGATAGCGAGAAGTAGACTGAAAACAGGAATTGAACAGTTAGAGCTGAAAGCATAAAGAATAACTTTACTAATGGCACTATTTCAGCAAAATAGCAAGGATTGCATAGTACAGACAAGAAGCTTCACTAATGGTGTTGTTTTGGCTTGGCTGGCGAAACGATGCACCTTTTCTATAAGACAGTAGAACTAACTAGACTCAAACCTTGGCAGTAAGGGGAAAACTAAGATGGTGTAAGGTGTGGAATGAAGAAACAAAATGTTCAAGATAGAGGCAAGGTCAGCAAGGCATGCAAAACTGTACAAAGGGGTAAACGGTTACATAATAGGGGTGTCCAAAGTGTACTGAGGAAGAGGAGACACTTCATCTTCACGACCACCAAACGAGCACCAGGACCATGAGATTGATGCCACGAGGGAGGAGATGGAGGTGCCATACCACAGGTGAAATTCCTTAGTCGGTACACTTGGTATAGGGGTTAGAATCCCCACTTGGTAAGGGGTTAAAACCCCCACTTGGTATAGGAGTTAGGGTCCCCTTTGGTAGCTCTTAAGGTTTTATGACTTTTGGCATGGAACTGGGTATTGGAATTGCAATTTGAGCCTTGTACTTGTAATATTGTGTTTTATTAACTGTTTTAAACTCAATTGTATTCTGTGCGTGTGTGAAACAAATCTGTGAAAGGAAACTTTTAAATATTCAGGTGGGAAGCCAGGCAAGTAAAGAAATTCCTTGAAAGAGTCCACTAGGGTGTGTTCTGGCACACTGGAAAGATTTAGGAGCAATCCCTACTGGAAATGTAGGGGGGAAAGTTTTAATTAAGTATTGTACTAATTGGTGGTCGTTGTAGAAGTTAGAAGATGCTGAGAAGTGGCCACCATGTGAAACTGTAAAACATAGCACTTTGTTACAGCTGGTAGGAGAAGGCAAATAGGATGAAGTGATGTATGTTGAAATGGTTTTTCTTACTTTAAGACATAAGCCAGAGTGGCATTAACATTCCCCCAGAAGACTCATTTGTATTAGCTTTAAAAGAAAAAAAAGGGAAAAGAATTTGTGGGTTTGAGAAGATGGGATAGATTTTGTTAACTGCATGTATATCAAAAACAGCACCAACAGAAAGAACAATGGTTGTCAAAATGCTCCCAGATGGGTAACAAATATGTGATTTACAAAATCAGATTGTGATGTTACAAACTGGACACTTATCATATTGTAATGGAGAAACTACTGTGTGGGTT
>NW_008659031.1:0-44105 GCF_000695815.1 Acanthisitta chloris
CTGCTGGGGTTAAACCACGACACCCTTTTTAAATGTGTCATCCCAGAGGTGCTCCTTTTGCTGATGGGCTCAGCCTTGGCTAGTGGTGCTTGGATCCACCTTGGAGCTGGCTGCCATCGGCGCCATCGGACATTGGGGAAGCTTCTAGCAGCTTCTCACAGAAGCCACCTGTGTAGTCTCCCCACTACCAAAACCTTGCCATGAAACACAATACAGCTAGGTAGAATTTTACCATTTTCTCTGAGAGAGGATGTTTACGGTTTTGTCAGAACACGAGCCAGAATGACCCAATGCCACATGCCTAAAATGCATGTGCAAACACCTGAATCTTAATCTGTTCCAACACATTTTTAAATCAAACAGTTCCAGACAGAGTAATCTACTCTTCTGCACTGAGGCCACTTATGTAATAAAATCACAAGTATCTAGAGCTTCACTTTCACTGCTTCTATAAAACAGTCTTTCTCCCCATTATTTCCAAGATAGAGTGCATTATGCCTGAAGAGGAAGAAGGCTAAAAGGGTTTTTCCAAGGTTCCTTGTGTTCTTGATTTTCCAGTCTTGGCAAGGCTACAGCATTAACTGCCATTTTTATCTTCTACCCTGCTGAGATAAACTTTTAATCTTTTAATGTGGAGAAAACAAGAGGACTAATTACTTCCTGATTAAGCGCATTTGAATGGATTTTTTGTATTACAGGCTTATTTACAGAAATAACTGAAAACTGTGCTTTCACCATTTTAAGACATTCTGAGGAGACACTGAAACAATCATGAAAATTTCAAATAAAACATCATAAGGCAGAAATATAAGCAGGTTTCTGCAGACATTGGTTGAGATCCAGAGCTGCCAACTAAGCTTACCTCAAAAGATTAGTGTAGATATATAGTCTGACTACATTTTTAAAGTAGATTGGAAATGGTACTGGACTCTTACAAGTTTGAGCTGATAACAAGTGAATACAATGCTTTTTGGTTGTCATTTTCAGGACAGTTCATCACAGATTTTTATAAACAACTTCATATACTGGTTGCATTTCCCACACACTGTAGGAAAATGGATCTTAATGTGATTATTTGAGAAAAACTGTAACATTACATAAGACAACACAAGGAATCTTGCCATGTTATATAGGGCATGCTAAGAGACTTGGAAGCTAAAAATACACATCTAAACTGTATACAATTCACTGTGGCATCATACACAAGCTTTAAACATGCTCTGAATGAGCTACAGTCTCTTGGACTGCAGCAATTGCTTTCTGCTTTTTATCTTTGGAGAAAAACAGAGCTAGATTTATTTTACTGTTTTTAAATCAGGATGAGAGGTTCTAAGGATTTTCTTTCTGATGACATCAGTGGAGTGTATGGATTTTACAGAATGGTTCAAGTATTTGTTACATAATTCTCATTATAATGTCATTCCTGGTTAGGAAAAGCCACTTCTGATTGGAATAAAATCCAATTATTTTTATTATGTCAGAATTTCTCTAGTAAGATTATCTAATA
This sequence comes from Acanthisitta chloris, assembly GCF_000695815.1. Classification (NCBI taxonomy): domain Eukaryota; kingdom Metazoa; phylum Chordata; class Aves; order Passeriformes; family Acanthisittidae; genus Acanthisitta; species Acanthisitta chloris. The sequence goes on from NW_008659031.1 coordinate 1,508, forward strand.
CCTATTAATGCTCCTGGAAATTTCCATATTTAAGTTGTCAGTTTAAGATTTTTGACTTCCATAAGATTTAGTTTTTTCCTTATTCAGGTCTATTTTATTACTATAAAACTAGGAAATACAGCTTACCAGCAAAGCAAATCACTGCATGAGTTATTTGAAGAGTACTGATAAACTTTTAATTGTGGACAGAACTGCTATTTGTGGTAGCAGACACCACCAGCCAAAGCAAGCTTTACTTTTCAAGAAGAACAGATGCTGGACTGTGCCTGTTAATAAATGTAACTAATGAATTCTATCCACATGGGAAAAAAAAATATCTCTGATAAGGATTTAAAAAATAAGTGCTTCTAAATTAAGCATTCGGAGACTGATTTATACAGAGATTGGCCAATCTCAGCATGAATTCTAATACTGCATTCAAGAATATGCCACAGTCAATGAAATTCTGAATACTGAAAACCATCATCCAATGAGACAGTTCCAGTAATAAGCTGCTTAGGTCTCCTGGTCCCCACGTTCTCTGAAGTTCTCAGTCTAGCAAGTATATTCAGCAACAGGATTACATCTACCTTAAACCACTTGCTTTTTTAAAACAAACAGGCTACTGAAGGGCAAAGCTTACCCTTTACATACCTTAGTTACTGTGCTTTGAAGTAAGAAACTGAGATTCAATGTCTATTCAATCCATAAGAGATTCAACCTAAACCTGTGACTCCTAGGCTGCAGGGGGCACATGCACTCCCTCATGGAGTGTGTGTTATTACAAAAATCAAACGAAGATTTTTTTCAAATTCCTTTTCAATGGAGGAAGTAGACAGAGGAACAACTCTGTGGCCTGATGTTAAAATCCTCCTTTATAAACAGGCCATAGTTTCAATGACCAATTCAGAATTTTATGTTTATCAGTTGCTGGGGGAAAAAATGGGAAGGTTATGGATTATTACATAAACAGTCTATTTTTAAAGTGATTCTTTGTTCTTCAGAGAATGACTGTGAACTCAGCCTAGTTCATAAATAAGGAAAAACTCAGCTGTAAGCATTTGCACTCAGCAGAATATTCTGAAAAGTTAATTGAGTGAAGATTGCTGTCAAGCCCTGAGGTCTTCTTGTGAAGCTGTATAGTGGCTTTATAGATGGGCATTCTGAACAGTCAGTCTCTCAGGAACTCTTACCACAGATTGGTAAGATTTCAGGTTGGAAGGAACCACAGTGGGTTCTATGGTCCAAGTTGCCTGCTCAAGCAGGGTCATCCTAGAGCACATTGCAAAGCATTGTGTCCAAATAGCTCTTCAGTGATACAGGACTGCTAGTTTAGTTCCATCCTGTTAGCACTCTGACACTTTTAATAAAGAAGTTAATTGTACTTGAGACTTTAAGAATTGGTAATATGAGGTCAGTGATTGTCAGGGTGTCTTTTGTCTAAAAGACGTTACCTAACTCAGAAATTAGGGGTAAAGAAGGGGGAAATCTTCTCTACCTTCCTCATATCCTTTAAAAGAAAGATATGAGCAATCATGGCAAAGTGGGGGAAGCAGAGAATTATCAATTACCTGAAGAAAGCATGGTGCTCCACACAAACCTTCCATAACCTTTTAGCAGCCCGATGGTTTGGCAGTTTGAACCCAATAGTGCTCTCAAACTGTTCCAGCTGGAAAGAATCCACAAATAAATTAACCCATTTCCTTAAACTGGCTATTAATCAGCAGGCAGAGTTCAGATAGTTCCATTACTGTAACAAGCTGCAATTCTCCCGTCATTTAACTTAAGATCTTTTTAAAAATGCAAAATAAATTTAAAACAATATCAGAATTTCCAGCCTTTTAAAAGAATTATACTTGGTGGGCTAAGTCATGATGGGTAATAATCACATTATCACTTCCTATCCATACTAATGACTCTTGAGAAACCAGTAATACTTTAGTGTTCCTTGCTGATTTTCTGACTAGCTGACCAATGCACTTATTTCTGAACTGCATGAACTAATTGTACTGCAGGTTGTGCTGCACACTTTCCTTGAATTTAATAAAAGTCTTAAATCCATACTGCTAAGTTCACTTTATATGATCTGTTTCACTATATTATAGTTTCTTAGCAAAAATACTATATCTATGCACCATCAGTGAGCACAACAACAATACATCTGTGTTCCAAAACTTACAAAACTACAATGTCAGTATTGTACAAGTGGTATTTGGACTGCTCTGGTTTTATTTATTCACACAGTAAGAGCTACCTTAAACATTGTAGAGTATAATCTCAAACAGTGTTTGACATTTTGGTTTTTGTTTCATTTCCAGTTACAGTGTGTTCAAAGTGTAACCCTCCCCTCCTTCAGCAACTCCCACAAACTTTTATCAGTAACTGAAAAGAAAGTTGAATCTGCTACTTCCACAGCAGCTAACAAAAAAGTTAAAACGTCCTACAGGACAACTCAAGCCTTTGGTTACAGCCATAAACTAGACACACTGACATTTAGTGAGCAATTATACCCAAAGAGGAAGAGAAGCTGGCTCTCCCCCAGGAGTGCAGGAATGTACAGACACTAAGAACATGGCCAGTGTAACCAGCTTTCTCTGCAAAAAACCCATAAAATTACAAGATGGCATCTAGAAAAAAAAAAAAAAAATTTTCTTCTTCGCTTCTATTTACTTAACAAGACAAACATTTAATACAATCAGTAAAATCTGAAGAGGAAAAAATATTTGTAAGTTCTGCTCAAATCCATCATAAGCCTGTGAAGACAACTGTGGAAAAAATGAGGATGCTCTCTTGTGGCTGGATACAAATGATCTCACAAAAGAAACAAGACAGTAAGGTGCTACTTACTTCTGCTGGCCTGACTTTGATGTAGAAATTACTTCGCTTGTAAGAAATCTTCAGAATTTTTGGCCAAGCGAAGCGGTTGATCCGGAGTCTGTCCTTGTAAATCAGCAGTCCGTTAGCACATACCCCCAGCATGATATCCACACCTTCAGAATCCTACCAGGTAGAGGACAACTTAATAAAAATCTATTTAATGACTTTCCAAGCAAGTAATTATCACTGACATACCTTGAGGGAATAATGCAATTGGGACATGTTTCATATTCAAACATAAAAGACCCTGACAGTGAGATTATTAAATGAGATAGCCAAGTATATTAATTTTATAGGAATAGCTTTGGACTCTAAGTAACGGTTTTGGCACTCATACACCATTGCATATGCCACAGTTCTGGGAAATTCTGCAATATTCTGGTAATAGGGGCTAAATCAACAACTTCAAAATCAAGGAAAGGTATGGCCAGTGTGTGTGCAAGCAGTAATTTCAACAAATGTTAAAAAAAAAGAAAAATTAAAAACAGGCCTTTCCAACTTGGTGGGACTCAGTGAGAGTCTGAACAAGTTCGTGATCATGGTGATGTTTTACAGTCACCTACTATTCCAGTAAAGAATGCAATCAATAGCTTTCTGAACATTCTCTTCCACTGACAGTATTGATACAAGTTTTACAGGCTACAAAGCTAATCACTTATTGATAAGGCTTTGATACACTACACAATACAGAATCTGGTGTCGTCCCCAAAAACAAATCAACTACATCAAATGCCAACACTGTTGTTAAGAAGCCACTTCACTGGCATAACCAACAAAACGAAGTGAAAGAATGTTTCTCCAGTACTTACAGGTCTTGGTTTTCTTTTTTAAATACAGGACTGATGTTTACAACACCTTAATTTTTCTAATGGTCTGAGATTCTGGGTTTGAGAGTGGGAAGGGGTTATTAGTTTGTTAGTTGGGGCTTTAAAATCCCACTTGAAATGAAAAGTTGACCCACGCAGAGAAGTGGAAAAAGCCAAGACCCTCCAAGACCTCCCCCCATTTTCTATTTAACCCTCATGGTATCAAGAAAACAATTATGTGTTCTATTAGACCTTACTTAATGACCCTACATCTCCTTAGCATAAAAAAATCTGCCATTTAAAATGTATTTATCTGCTCTTATGAACAAAATCTTATTTCCAAGATGCACCTAAGTCTATGCAGTAAATAAACTTAGATTTAAAATAAATTCTAAGGATGTTAAGAGCTGTAAACTGAATAATGATTGTAACCAAGAGATAAAGGCTTATACACAACAATTAAGCATGTGAATTTAAAAAAAAAAAAATCTATATACACTATTTTCTTTAATACTAAGCACATCTATCCTAAGACCAAACCAAACCAATCCCCAATACCTTAGCATGATGCAAATCCACTCCGTACATGGAGAGTCTCTTAGCATTTTCTAGGAACTGGAAATCCGCCTGTGCTGGAGTCAAGCCCCTAAAAACATTGAATAGGCCTTGAGTTTATTGACAAAAAACTGAGAGGCAAAACTGAGTGGAATCCTGTAATTCAGACACACAGAAAAACCTCCATTTGTAGGGTATCAGTAGTATTTTTGCCCTACAGGAGAAGTGTTCTTTCAGAGCACTTATTTAATTTTTTGTGTACAGATTTCCAGCTTCACTCTCTCAAAATATTTCAGCTGTATGTTGCGGAAACTAATTCATATGCTCAGAGAAAATTATTTTTTCCAAAGGCTTTCTTCAAAGTTCTTAGAGAAGCTATTATTTGCAACCTGAAACTTTGTAAGAGCTTTTAGTTACATAACAAAAGATTTCCAAACTAACAATAACTTCAGCTTAAGAGTTTTACACATACTCTTAACAGAATTGACATAAATTTGACAAAGCACAGTGACTTCAATCAGTCTCACTGCATCTGACACACCTGTGGTTTTTGTGTAGGTCAGCCACTTTCTCTTCCATTTCTTGAGTTTGATTGGGTGCAAATTGGAATTCACTGATATAATCACTGCGGTGTTCCTCTGGGTCATGATCCCCCAGCTCAGCCTGCAGTGTGTATGACCCAAGGAGGGCATGAGTCACAAAAGAACAGGGCAGTCGACCAGATACAATATCCTGACGAAGCTGTAGGCACAAGAAATACCTGCAAGACAAAGGAAAGGGGGAAAAAAAAACAACCAAAGAAAAAGAACAGAGAAAATGTTACCATTGGCCAATTACTGAGAGAGATGACAGAATTCATCGAGATGATGTAATCATAGAAGCAGATTTTAAAATAAGCCAATGCATTAATAATTTGTTATACCTTACATTATTTGAGCATTATTACCACACAGTAAATTTCACTACCTTTAAGAGATGCGAAAAGCAGGGGAAGAGCTGATTTCCAATATAACTGAATAAAAGACAACCTAGTTTTAAACAAAAGCTGACATAGGAACTCCAATTCACATTGTGGCCTGTAGGTATCTAGGGTTTAAAAATAAAAATCTATGCATTTCTTTGACATTTCCCTTCGGCTTCAAAACCCGAACTTTTATATCCTTTGCAGTTCACAAGCTAATCAAGCCATGGAATACACAAATCCAGATTACTACTGAAACCATAGTCATATTCCTTAAACCATGTATATATTAGAATTTAGTATTTCAGGTACTGTATAGAGTCTTCTACCAAATTTAACAAGTTAACAATCAGGAGACATCCTACCCTAGCACAGATTTTTTTCAGGTAAAAATTTTAAAACAAGTTTCACTAGTGAAACTTCAATTTTAATGAATTGGGTTTAAATTATAGCAACAAAAAGAAGCTTTTATCAGTTGAACACACAATTGAAAAGCCCACCAACTCGCTGAACATTTTCAAAGAAAAAGCACACAGCTTCTTTCAAACACATTAAATGTGTTAGATTATTTGTAATAATATACGAACTACACAGTTGTGTAGCTATATCTTATTTTCTGTTGAAGACTGACCCAGTGCAACATGTAGTAGTAACATATAACCTGTGTCTGCAGAGTCAGCTAACTGCAAAACAAAACTAAGTATTTAGGTTTTCCATAACTCCTGATACATTTGAGTGAATTCCCTGCATTCTATCCCCAGCTAGGTCAGTCTTGCAATGCTACTTTTTAGGTGCCTAGTATCCACAGCATTCTAAGTACTTTGTCTAAGAATTCTGGAAGATAATTATTTTCAGGTTTCATTGTCACAGAATAATCAGCCTTGGAAGGGACCTTTGAGGATGATCTGGTCCAACTCCTGGCCCTGCACAGGACATCCCTGATAATCACACCATGTGCCTGAGAATGTTGTCCAAATGCCTCCCGAACTCTGTTATGTTTTATGGCTTTATCTAACGCAGACGTGTAAAACCACATTTCCACCAATCTAGTCTAGATTATTACTGAAGTACCTTCGCTCAATGCTACCATGTCCTGATCTGCTTCACAATAAAGCAGCAGACTGACCATAAACTACTGGCTTCTTTCAAATATGATCATATCCCCACTTATTAAATTCTTCTTGCTCAGGTTTTTTCCAGAAGTTTTCACAAACTTTTCAAGCTTGTTCCAAAAAGCAGTCGATGTATGTACGGATATCTATAGTGTCCTACAGTAACAGCCAAACCTCTTACGGCATCCAGAAACCGAAGAAGGAATTTCATGACTTTCAAAGTAGCCTAACAGTAATTTCAGGTTTAAAATTAGGAACTGTGCATACCTAGTGATGTCTTCAGTCAACTGTGAAGGATCAGGGGGATAAAACTTCACATTAAAGGTGAATATCCAAGGTAAACCTAAACATGGAAAATATCTGTTAATCTCAAATAAACCAAAGCAAGCAAAGAAATCTTAGTGAAAAATGTTAGGTAGTCACATAAATCTTAACTACTGAAATCCTGAATGAAATTTTTTTCTGTCTTGTTGCAGTTCATTAGCAAGAAGCATAATTATTTTCATTAGCAGGTAGAAACTCATAGATGTACAATGTAAGATTAGCGTGTTAAAATTAATTTAAATTAATGTTTTACAATAAGTTATGCAAATATCAGAAGACATTTTCGATTTGAAAACTGCCACCATGATATATTAACTTTTAAGATATTTTGTGTTCAAAGGCACTTGCACTGAATTTATGTTAATTTCCAACCCCCCCAAGGCTAAGTCTCCTGTCTAAACTGACTTAGTTTGAGAGACTGTACAGCAGCTGTGTACAGGAGATATCACAAAGATACTAAATTATTCATTGAGAATGCATGGAACACAAAAAATTTTAGCCATTCCTACTTTACAAAATTTTTCTGAGAAACACCACCTTTAGCAACTACAATAGTAATGACACTTCAAATTTAACATCTCCAGTGTTAAGAATTGTTAACAAAACATGCATTTTTTAAAGCAACAGCATGTTTAGAACTAGATTAACAATTTGACAAAGCATAAAATGTTGCCTTTAGTCACAGCTCTCTTTTTAAATAAATTTTTAAGATTTAGAACCTGAAGTCACACATCAATAATTAAAATGCATTTTCAGAATGTTACTCTACCAGTATTGTGACACTATGTGCAAGAGGAATACTTTAACTGGAAAGTACTGATACCTTACCAAAATATAGAACTTCCTAATTCAAACAGATCTCATTAAGTGTAGAGAAGACATACATATGTAAAAGAAAATCCCAAATTAGAGGTCCAGGAAAAGAATTTAATAGTTTGGGGATTTTTCTGAAAGCAAATGCAGTTCAGCTTTATTGTGTCTTGACAAAGAAAGAAATTCACAGTACAATGGAGATCAGCTAAAAATGATGAAGAGAAGAAATGAAATCCAGAGAAGGATGACAGAAAGGATTGGAGGGTTGGAGCACCTCTCCTATGAAACCAGGCTGAGAGAGTTGGGGGTTTTTCAGCGTGAAAAATATAATGCTGTAGACCTCACTGCAGCCTTCCAGTGCCTAAAGGGGGCTTGTAAGAGAGATGGGGATAAACATTTCAGTAGAACCTGTTGCAATGGGAAAAAGGGGAATGGTTTTAAGTTGAAAGTGGGTAGATTTAGATTAGATATTAGGAATTTCTTTAGGTATTAGGAAGAAATTCTTTAGGTGGTGAGGCACTGGAACAGGTTGCCTAGAGAGGCTGTGAATGTCTTGTCCCTGGAAGTGTTCAAGGCCAGGTTGGATGGGGCTTTGAGCAACCTGATCTAGAGGAAAGTGTCCCTGCCCATGGCAAGGGGCTTGGAACTAGATGATCTTTAAGGTCTCTTCCAACCCAAGCCATTCTATTTTTCTGTGATAATATTATCAAAACAATTAAGTAGCCACTTTAATCTTTCTCTTGTCTCTTTTTTTGTAATTCAAACAATGTATTGGTGAAAGACCTACCAAAAAAAAATCTTTAGCAGAAAAAGAGAATAATTTTATAAAGTGTGTTAGTGATGAATTTTGGGCAGTACATTATTTGAAAGATCTGTGCTATACAGATAAACCATGCTTTTAAAATGTGTCTTTTCACAGCAGCGATAGACTGTAATGCCATTTCCAACACAACGATAGGAAAAAAGTGCTGGCATTTTTGTTGAAGGTTACTTTCTTATAAAAAATCCTGTTCTAAAATTTCACAGCCATTGAAGGTGAAGAGGTGCTTTGTGTCAAAAGTTTTCATGTCTTCTAACATTTCAAAACTTGTTTTGTTTTTTCAGACAAGACTGTTCATTGGAGCACTTCAATTTCTCATCAACTTCATTCTCTACCTGGCTGCTAAACCACTATTTCTTTTTGAGAGCTCAAGGTTTTAGTGTATCTTAACATCCCCAGTTCTCAATTATTTGTTAGAACAATGACAATTTTGCTTACAAAATAAGGCAGGACTCCTTAAATGAGAAAGCCTAATTTATCATTGCATCATCTACTGCAATGCAGTGCAAAACAGAATTAACACAAATACCTTTAAAAAACCCCATCTAGCACTAATTAATATGTACACCATAACAACCACAGTTAAAGCTGGAATAGATTAGCCTACTTCCATCATACATTTCCCAGGGAATGAGCATCCTCTAATGAAAAGCTGCTGATATTGAATAAGCCAAACTGATGAATATGAGCAATTGGGCCAAAACATCTATGCAAAAAGCATTCAGGGAGAGTTGTCATGTTAACAGGGCTGTGGGATGTGAGGAAACGGATGAAGAATGTGTCCTTCCACACAGATTCTAAACCAGTCTTCAAATTTTCCTGGTATGAAGCAGTGTTTCCTGGTATGAGGGAGTTTTTCCTGGTCTAAAACTGCAGTTAAACTAGTCACATATGAATTCCTGTTTAACCTGTTCCTCTTTCTTGTCAGCATTTCTACGGTTAACTTTCAGAAAGCACTGCAGCCAGGAGACCTAGACATGGCTCGAAGAAAAAAAAAATTAAAAACTAAATTCTGTAAAAAAAGCTAAAGGTCATATAAATCCTCTCCATCTACAGACTATGAGAAAATTTTCATATGTCTACTCATAGTAATTCCATTGCTAATTTAATGAAAATATGTTGTAGTTGACTTTGTACTAAATATTTTCTGGACAGTTGGTGACTTTATATTTTGCCTGATTACTGAAAGCACATTTATCCCCTAAATATAGGCTAACAAGTACATATTCCAACATGCACAATCTATATTTATACTTCTCACTAAAGCATACTGTTTATAGTTGTATAACTGAGGCATACAAACATAATTGTCTTCACACAATATTACTGTCTGTTATTGAATTGGAAGCCAAGACAAAAGAAAAACAAAAAAACCCTGATATTTAAAATGGTATTTAGCATTCTGTCCCTGTTAAGGCTCTCTGTTTTGATGTTTAACATTATGGGCTACAGAAATGTCAAAAATTTTTCTAGCCAGCTCGTTACACTGAAAATGCTTCTGTGGCAACTTTAGGCACATTCTTAGAGAACAAGAATGCAATATAACCAACCAGCTCATAGCATACAATTAATATGATTCATCCCATTTAAACTGGGAAATCAGTGAGGGTTTTCTTTTCCAGTAAAGGCTTTTTCTGGTTTTTACTGATGAATTCCGTGTGTCAGTTTTTGCAGGAAAACTCTTCCCTTGGCATAGGTACTTCGTTCTCTTCACCAATAATAAGCTATACTCTAATGTAATCAGCTTAGATCAAAATTAGGTACACCTCTTGCAGACATATAGTTAGATACAGAAAACAGATGGAAATAAAATAAAGTGACCATGGTATTTTGATGCCTGAGCATAACCATACATGTTGTTAGCAACAAAATCAGACAAACAGAGTTGTACCTTTGAAATGCAAGCCCTTTCCTAACCAATTCACACTTTCCTTAGTTCTCCAGTCTATTCTGCCCTCAGAACATCCAAATCCTCTCCAAAGATATACAATGCAGAAAATGTTACATGGAAGTATTTTTTTGCAGTAAAAATATTAATCGGGCTGGAGACTAGAAATACGTTTAAAGTGACATAATATTACCTTGGCTTTAAACTATTCCATACAGCATTAAAACCTAATTTCCATTTGGAAGAGGGTGAATTACATCCACACCAAAACCGGGATATAACCCAAAAATAGCTTCAAAATTTGTGTGAAGAGGAAGATAACCGTTTCAATTCTACAAATAATAAGCACACATTATTATGCTTCCCAAAGAGATGGTTATACATTCACACCTCCAATCCTTACCCACACCTGTGAACATTTAAGTTGCAGACAAGATTGATCCTCAGCTGCACTGTGATGCAATCAGGCTTGAGTTTACTCATTCCATTCTGTTATACTGAGAATGAGTTATGAAAATACCTATAGACAACACTGAGTGGAATATCATGTGTTCTATACTAACTGCATGTACACAGATAAACTGTCAAATTAAATTTTATATAAGGGTGAACCACCATACCCCCTTTGTGTAGTCTGAAATCTGATTATTTCAAGGTCAGTTGCCAGTGCTTGTACCATCACACTATTCAAGCTGAGGTTCTCCGTTTTGCAGAAGCCTGAGTCCATCTTAGATGTAGCCATTTTCAACATAGTGACAGAATGTAATTACCCACCTGTCCCTGAAGGCAGTAATTAGAGCTTTTAACACATGCCAGTGGATAGCCAAGTACATGAGTTAAAAAAGACTCAAGAATTCATTTTCTGAAGAGATCAGGCTGGCTGAAAGCAAATGAGTTTTGTCACCTTCGTAGCCCTGAGAACAGAGATAGTAATTTGTGGATCATGTTCATTAGCTGAAGTAACATCAGTACTTGCTGAGATCCAACATAATTACCAGCCAAAGGGCAACCTGTACAAATAAGAGACTGCACAGGAGGCTTGAAGCCCATGATTCAGCAAGAGACAATCTGATGCTGAACATGACTTTGGGGAGACTGCAGGATTCTTATTTTGTCTTCCCCAGTCACAGGTGGTACACAATGTGCAGAACACTGGTGACGCTCATGTGTAAGAGAGAGAGAGAGAGATTGTTATAAATATTAAGAAGCAAACTGATGTGCTAAACTACACATCCAAATTTGTCACCTCTGTGTCAGATCCATGTAATTTTCCAGATATGCTTATCTGGCATGCTAGTGCTTCACTTTGTGCTGTACAAGAGAAAAAGAAATGAGCTTTTTCATTTCAAAAATTTCAAATGGACTTCAAAATTCTCAAACGGTTTTACAGGTATCTTAAATTTAATGAGTATTTTTGTACATAAGATTTCCATTCTTGATTCAAAGACAAATATATTTAGAACTAAGCCTGAGAAAAGTCTCATTACTTGATACTGTGGGGGATAAAATGTCTGCAGTACATTCCAGTATCCAGAAACTCTAATAGACTGATTATGAGGAATGCAATCAACAGTATGCTGATTACTTGCAAATTAATGTAAGCAAGTTTAATTTTAAAATCCTTAAAATGGTGTTCTTACTAGGCTGTTTGCTTTATTATGCCTATCAACTCTGAAGTACTACACACCAGATAAAAAATTCCAGTCATGATTCCTAATACAAGAAACTTGCTCTCGAGTATAAAATGTAGGTCTTCATGCTGATAAATCACATCCCCTAAACATATCTTTTGTAGGGCACATGATACAGTATTTAAAAAAAACACGGTATAGTGCATCAAAAAAATTTTCAAGTCCATTCCTACACTTCAAATTTGTGACACTAACTTGCAGGCTAGATAGCATGCAGATTGGCTACAGGAGACAGTAACAAAAAATATTAACATCCTCAATCTTCTGTCAAATATTAAAACCAAACAAAAAAGCCTTTAGCCAGCAAATTTTCGCTGAAGACCTGCAAAACAATAAGTTACAATAGCAATAACTTTTTCTTAGTGATACGTATGGCCTCTACTTGTGTATCAGTACATTCACCATTTTAATAGGTGCAGTTTGCTTATACAAGAGCATGTCAGATCACCAAAAAAATACTTTAAGGAAGTTTCTGTAACATTCATTTCAGTACTGAAAATATAAACCACAGCTTCCTAGTAAGAGATTTCATCAATAGGCAAAACAAAGAAAGAAAGAAAAGAAACAGAACTAAAGAAAACAGAACTAACACCACTATGATCCCTGGAAAAACATGAGTGTTGCCTTAAAACAGTAAGTTAACAATAGTAAAGAAACCATCTGCTTATCATTATAGCTAACATACTGCTGTTCTTAATTAAAAAGTAGTCAATTTCTTAAATAACTTAAATTCTTGTTGTGTTGGAAGCATAGGCTTGTAAATACTATCATCATCCTCTTCTCCCCACTTACATTCCCTAGCAGGTACTACCCAGAAGTTTCCCTCAAAAACAAAACAAAAAAAACCCTCAGCACCTGGACTGGTTACAAATGAGTAAAGCAATGGGAAGAAGTTCAGTAAGAGCAAGAGCTGTCTAGCACTTTCTAGTGGCTACTTATTTTGTGACAGTCTCCCCATCTGCTTACAAAAGCTACCCAGCTAGTGAAGAGCTTTCACACAAGAGTTTTCTGCAAACAGAGTAACATAAACTACTCACTCTGTATTGAGTATAGAAAGTAGAAAGACATATGAGACAGATTGAGTCTGAAAAGCATTGCAGAGAGATATTCCAAGATTATGCTTTTTACTCCATTTCCATTCTGGAAATGATGGACTTATCAAAAAAGCCAATGCTGTACTGATCAGTATTGAAGAATACACATTTTCTTTAAAATATAGTGATTCTCTTTTTGTAGTTTTGTATTCTTCTGGTGAGTCTTTGAAGTTAGAAAGTCCTACGGCAACAACCATGACCATCTTTGCAAGGTGACATTCTCCATCCATAACCCAAATATCAGCACAAAGCTGAAAAACATCTATTGTTTCAGGATGCAAAAAGATCAACTATTAGTCACATACAACACAGGCATTTTGGGGGATTAGTCAGTATAATGATTAACTTCTACAGCATAAGGTTGACTCTCTCTCTCCTTCCTGGACAGTGGCCAGAAATACAAGATTTGCTTTCTGTTTTAAGGCTGAATACATCATTGTCAGACAGAAATTATTTTAAAGCAGGAAGCATACAATTTAGTCAACATCCAGGCTACTAAATTTATGAAGAATACTTCTGTGAGGAAATAAAAGGAGCATAACATCAGAAGCACTTACTTCGAATTTGTCTCTTAATTTCCTTCGAAGAATCTAGCCAGTTCTGAAAAAATAAAACAACAAAAAACAAACCCACAACCAACATGTAAAATTCTCAATACCCAAAATATTTTCATATAATCTGTACAACCTATTAAATAGCTTATAGCATTTCAGTTACTATTGATATATGCAAAAGACTGTTTTGTGATAGATCACCCAAAAATTTAATTTTGGGAAGTGAGACTAAGAAATTAAGAACATATATTATATATTCATCAGTAACTCAGACAATCCTGTTTATTAGTTTCACCTATACATGGAAGTGTCCCTCCCCATGGCAGGGAGGGTTGGGACTAGATCATCTGTGAGATCCATTCCAACCCTTAAATTCTACGATTCTATATTAGCAAATAGGTTGCATGAGACTAGAAACATGAGCCTTTCAAATGCAGCTCCTGAGAACCTACTTGCTATAGTGTTAGAACCTTTATTTCTCATGGACAGACACACATGCACAGGCATATATATACATGGAAGAAAGACACATGCATACAGTCAGCCTGACAGCAGGACTTACCACATTTCAAAGACAGATGTGCAACATAAGGAAGAATCAGCAAATGACTTGTCAGGTCAAGGGCAACATCTAATTTTTCACAAACCACCAATTTTTCACACCAGCCAAGTAGTGGGTACTAAGTATAATGTGACTCCCCTTTTACAGTGTACCAAACACTCTGTCTGCAACATTGGTGCCCAATACCAAATCCCTGTGTCTCTATTGCAGGCTTTTGCATCCAGGGTAAAATTTATTTCAAGGTGACAAAAAATGCTAGAATACAGTTTATGGGTGTGTATGGATTAGGAGAACACAGAACTATGTTTTTGCAGCAGTGCAAATATTTAACATAGATCACCTCTGCTGACAGAGAATGTGACCTCTACTAATCTGACCCAGAATACCAGTTCCTGCCTTGTTGTAAATGACCTTGGCCCAAGCAGATGTCATCACAAGTGCAGCATGTGTATACTGGGCAAATACTGTTTAAAAGTTGAATGCAAAAAAACCTTTTGCCATTTTTTACGGTTTTAATTTTAGAAGAAAGGAATTACTTCACATTTCTTGCTTTAAGAAGTCTGTGACCTCCACTTTTCATAGATAGTGTAATTTTTCAGGGATGGCACAGTCCATAGCATTGTTACAAAGTTAAAAGTTTTAAAATACTTGTCAAAAATTCTGGGTACTGGTTATTCTGCTTAGGTCAGAAAAATTGCTATCTGTTAGAAGAACCTTGACATGGAAAAGTCTTGGAAGACAACAGGAGCCTTCAAAACAATTTGAACTGAGACTCACTTCAATTATAGCTGTCATCTTAGGTTTTCAGTTTTGGCAGGAATTCCATTGTGAAATTACACACAGCTATATTCTTGCAACTACAAAGATAACTAGAAGTAGCTTAAACATTTCAGATGTAGTGTAAATAAATACAGAATATAGCATGCCATAAGTAAAGCAGAAAACTAGGATTCCTGAGTATGCGCTACTTTCAGTGCAAGACAGAAAGCTGAAATAAGCTTATTGGAAGCAAATTTTGCCACCAACTTTCATTACTATTCTGTCAAATAAAATCAGATGGTTATATTCCATTTATAGGCATAATTACAGGGGTGGGTTTTTTGCATCTGTGCCTTATGGATACAATAAACACCATGAAGGAACCTACCCTGAATTAAAGCTCTTAATGCAGAATAGACAGGTCTGTCTTTCAAAACAAAGGACAAAGTGTATACACACTACTTTGCTCCAGTATGCAGAAATCTATTTGTTTAATTTGTGAATGGTAAGGTTATAGATGAGACAAAATAATGTATTGTCAGAGAAAAACAAAATGTTCTGTACCAGTACAAAAGTATTTTGTACAAATCCAGAAAAGCAGTATTTCCAGCTGGCACCCAGAACGTAAGAGCAGAAGCTTTCTAACACTTCTGCAGACCAATTACAATGTAAATGGAGCATTCATGAACTTTTGGGGGTACAATGCAATGAAATCCCCAACTAAACTTTAGACCAACAAATTTAACATTTGCAAAAATCAAAAGAAATCATTAAACACTAATTTGACCTAAGTAGTTGTAAAACAAAAATCGGTCTGATTTGAAGATGTAACATCTCTCCCAGCTGCACAGAATACCCGTGGAGAAAAGTTAATGGGACTCCTCCTCCAATGGTACCCCGATGGTGCATTAGGGAGCAGCTCTGATTCAAAAGAGTGCTGGGCATTCAGTTTTCACACCCCACAGCTGCCAACGAGTTCAACAGCTGGCTCATAAATGGGTGGCTGTGATGAGGGCACAAGAAAAACACATCATTCAGCATTTAGTACTGACTGGTGTGGAGGTCAGAGATTTGTGACATTTTAATCTGAAGAGGCAACAGTCATAGCAGGAGGAAAAAAAATGCATCAGAAAGAACTGGTACAGAAGTTAAAAAGGATCTCAACCTTATTACAGAGGTGAACAAAACAGAGAGCCCTGAACCCAGTAAAAGCTGCAAGAAAGTAGGAGGTAGGAAATGAAAATCTGCTAGGAAAGCCTCTAAGTTTCTCCAAATAACCCTAAGAATTTACTTGTATGAAAAACAAAAAATCCTACAACAGTGGTTGTTTAGTGTTCATAACAAATAGGATCAGATTTCTCCTGAAGTTTTTAAATAAAGCCTGCTGCTGTTCATAATTCAACTGAAAAGTGGTCTACTCTTCTTTTGAATACATGTAAGTAAGTACCTTATTATCAGATATTTCTCCTTAATTTATGTCAATAGCTCATTTCTGAGTGTTGCTATAGTAGCACCACCACAGTCAGTGGATAGGGAGCTCAAGGGCATATTCAGGCTGAAAGGGACCTCTGGAGATAACTGGTCCAAGTGTGAGTCAATGTAGAGCCAGTTTGGAATTACATCAGTTTACCCAGGTTCATATCCAGTCATAGTTTTAGTATCTCCAAGGATAAAGACACCGAAAAAAACAGATAGGCTCCTTATAAGATGTGTAACTCTGTTCCTCCATTCACATGACTGAAAAATATCAAATCTTAGTCAACTAGAAGCACAGTAAAAAAAAAAAATAAAAAAAAAAAGGTAGGAAGAATAAAAGACCTAACTCCATACCAGTTATTTCTGCTCTACTTTCAAAAGCCAAAGGCTCTCTGTTCTACCTCCCTGGATCTACTCAGGTGGGCCATTTCCTGGTATGAGCATTCCATAGCTCATGGATCCCAGGTCTGCTATTAGACCTTTCCTCTCTTGCCAGAAAACAGACAGTTTTATGTTATTTTACTGTGTGTGTACTGTATGGTTTTTCACTAGTCAGTAGCACAAACAAAGGGACAACACATGAAAATAACAAATAATTAAAATTATGGTATTACTCAGAAGATCAGCTGAGACACTCTTCACTGTTATACCAAAGTTGTTCTTATTTCTATAAATACTTGACAACTCAAGAACAAAAATTAAGTATCTAAGTAAAAATACAAGCCCATTCTGTATATAGGGATCTTTAATGCAGAGGGATTGAGTGTTCTGCTCAACGCTGCACAGAAGGGTTTGTAGCAAATAACTGTAGAACACAGCTGTATCTGAATGGAAGTTGTCAGAAATTCAGATTTATTCTGAGCACTAAATTAGACTTAATCTAGAAGCTTTTTCTTTTTTCTTCCCACTATTGTGTTTGAAATTAAGTATAATGTAATAATGTTTCTGCTACAAATAGTGATTAAAAAGAAATACTATTTTTCCATTTAAATTTGTAATTATTAGCCTGGAGGTTTTTTTATGAACAAAAAGATGAACTCAGTTCTTTACAGATCTTTAGTTCATGGGGAAAGCAATAATAGCCAGTCATGTTCAGATGTTGAAAAAGATAAATTGGCTTTTGATAATTAATGGAACACATACCACTGACTGATTTAAGATTTTTCTCAGATGTGCAATCCACATATGCTCAACCAAACAACATATAAGCTTAAGTACAAAAGAAGACTGAAAATAAATTACCAAATAGTATTTAAGAGATCCTTACAAATGAAGTCATATCAAACACTATTCACTCGTAAAATTAGCATCCATTGCTGGTGAAGGGACAGCTCCAGCCTCTTTACAAATGCCAAAATTTTTCAAGCTTAAAATGAATAAAAAAGGAACTCCAAAGCAAAGTTACAGACTTAGGGGCTAGATTTCCTTCATGTTCCTGCACAAAAAATTCTTACATATATATGAGAAAAGGAAGCAAAATTTACTCAGACGTTTACAATGGTATACATTTAATAGAATATACCTCAGAAAACTATTGAAGTGAGTGCCAACAATGAAAAACAAACAAAACCCTCATACAGGCTTACCTTCTGTTCTGAATTCTCATAAAACGACAGCCCAAAATAGTCCTTTTCCAGTAAATTGAGATGTTCACATACTTTATCAAACAGCACTTGTCCTTTTGCTCTTTTCTGGGGCAAGAGAGGAGCGAAAGAAGAAAACAAATAAGAAAAAATAAGGACAAAGAGAAAATTACTGTCAGTGAATTCCTTAATTACAGGTACTGTTATTCAATTATTCAGGAAAAGTGAAAGTATCAATAGAACAGGCCATAAATCTATAAGCTATCTTACAATACACTGTTCACCATATTTGAAAGCTATACTTATCACTGACAAAAATGAAGACATTTCAATTTTTTTTCCAATACATCAAAAAAATTTACTTGGCTACACAAGGAAAATTCAGTACCTAAACAGATTTCAGTATTTTGCAGTATTAAGTGGCACTAAATAACCTTAGTTTTTCTGGATCTTTATTTTTTAAAAAAATGGCACATTTCTTTATTTGCACCACCTTTTTCTACATTATCTTCTTAAAACTCATATAGTTTCTACAGTGTTTATTTCTACTAACTCGTTTTGGTATACATCTCCACGGCTTATGAACTGTGTGGTATGAACTCACTGAAAAAAGAAAGTACATTATCATCTTCAAGACACAAAAAGAACAAGCAGACACTAGAAGTTGATGAACAGACCAGCAGAAGTAGCATACAAGTGTAAGCTGAACATATGCAACCTATCTAGCTGTCTGTACTGCTGTGGCTCTGAGGGGCAGAAAATAAGAAGGTTCCTTTCTATCTGTGTAATTATGAATTCTCTCACTACCCAATGAATACATTAGAAACTCAAAAAGAAAAAAGTCTTCTTCCTAAAAATATTACTTGGGGAAGTCAGTAACAAAGAAAAAAACTGAAGAACACTTTTTTATTTGAGGTTCATTTCAGTATTGTAGCTTGCTACTTTATAACAGTAATTGAAGATTGATCATCATTTCAATAAATTTTTTAGAAGTGTCTTTAAAAGGCCTTACTGTAGTCCAGTATTACTAGAGCCTAAACAAACAGCAGTTAGTCCTTAAGTTTTAACTGTTCCTGTGACCTCCAGCAGCAACCTGGTACCTAAAAGGGCTTACAAGACATCTGGAAAGGGACTTTTTACAAGGGCTTGTAGAGATAGGACAAAGGGGAATGGCTTCAAACTGAAAGAGAGTAGGTTTAGATTATATGTTAGGGAGAAATTCTTTCCTATGAGGGTGGTGAGGCACTGGAACAGGTTGCCCAGAGAAGCTGTGGATGCCCCATCCCTGGCAGTGTTCAAGGCCAGGCTGGATGGGGCTTTAAGCAACCTGGTCTAGCAGGAGGTGCCCCTGCCTTGCAGGGGGCTTCAAACAAGATGATCCTTAAGGTCCCTTCCAACCCAAACCATTCTATCATTCTCTGATTCCTGTACCTGAAACTGGGAATGTAAACAAGGGCATTCCATGTGTCTACAGTGATGGCAAGCGAAAGCAGGTCCAGGGCCTCTGTCTGTGCATCATGTTCTAATGCAAAGATTTGCTGTACTGGAGGTGGTAGCTGACAGGAGACAAAGATTTAGAGCAGACAGCTCATTACACATATTCAGGGGTGGGAAGAGGAGAAGTTCTTTCCACAGTTACAATTTGAACATGAATGGCATACAGTCTCCCAGTTTGAACCAACTCCTTCATGACTGTTCTGCTATTTGCGGCATTTATCAGTGAGGCTACAACATGGCCTTTTCAGAGGCCTGTCAGCTCGGAGGAATTTTTGCACTTGCTTATCTTAGGGTTTCAGTAGATGCCACACACCACTGCAATTCCACAGAAACGCCATCAACTGCCCCTGTGTAGGCCCTGGTGACACTGCAGCCATTGTCCCTGCAGACAGTGGCAGAGCACTCACAACGTGCCCCAGCTCAGCACGTGCCCACAGCTCAGCTCCACAGCACACAGCCTAAAGGCCAAGGGGAGAGGGAGAGGGGAGAAAACAAGGTATGCACTGAGCAAAGAGTGAAGGCATTGTTGGTTTACTCCCCAAGAATCCAAAGCTTTATTTACTCAAAATCGCATTGTCCAGCAGACATCATACTCATGAAGATCAGAAAGCTTCCAAAGAAACAAAATTATTAAATGAACACATTAGGAACACAAGTATCACAGCAAGGCAGCAGAACTTAGAAATCAGAGTGGCTTTTGAAACGGGGAGCTGGGAATCTTATGTCTGTTCGGTACTTTCAAAATCCTCCCTCTTCAGACCAACAGATGACTACTTTCCCTAAGCATCCAAAGTAAGCACTTAATTTTCTTAACAGCTTCACCTTCAGCTTAGTATGAAAATCACTAATATAGAAAAGCAGTAACTTGAAAGTGGGGAAAAGAGTGTAAGCCACAGAAAGTCTGAAGAATCTTAACCTGCATGTAGTATCACTTTTCTCCCCAAGTCAAAGTGCAGGTCAGTGATCTCACCTTGCAACAGCAAATTGCAGGTACACATTTCAGTAATGGAAATCTGTCAACTAGTGCAAAACTAATACCTGCTCATTGGGTCAGTATCTGGAATCAGTTGCTATTTTGATGAAGTTTGTATACTAAAACCTACTGTTAATATCCAATCTTTGACATATAGAAACATAAAGAAGGCAAATCCACAGCAAAACATATTGCAAGTGTAACAGTACAATACTGCAGTTTCTTCTTAGGAAGTCACAGTCAACACGGGACTTGGATTCACTAGCAGTGTCCCCTGTATCTTTAAATACCTTTTTGCGAGTTTGCAAAAAGAAAAAAAAAGTTTGCAACACCACCATGCCATAAAGCCCAAGTTAAGTTAGTGTACATTCTACAAAGACATTACAGCATCAGAAACTTGTATTTATAGAGCTCTGTTATGAATTCAAAAGCACAAAAAGCCTCTCTGTAACACCAATGGTTCTCATCCTACTTGTGAAATTGAAAGACTCCTAGTTATTTAATTTTAATACATATATTGTGATTTAATTTTTTTAATCTGAAAGAGTATTAATTTGCAAAACCAAACTTTTCAAGTGCAATTTCTTTGCAATACATTTGGGGCCAGGCATTACTACACCACTTAAAATTATATGATAACATACAACTTTTCTGGAAAAGCTCATGCTCCTAGTAGAGAAATGAAGACAACTGCTGTGATCCAGTCAGTTCAGAAGTTAGAAATGTGTTAATAGAAGAGCAGGGAACTCGAAGACAACAGCATCATGATTTGTTACTTTTTAAAATGGATTCCATTTCTTTTTCTAGTAGGTGGTTGAGATGTCAAGTGATAGTCACACTCAACATGTAAAATGATAATCACTATCCTTATATGTGTAGGTATAGATGGATGTACATTTATGTATAGGTATATACATACACATGTGTATATAGCACAACAAACATTAGCACTGAAAACAAGGATATCTTTGCTCCAAATTCTAATGCAGAAATGGCAGGAAAAGTATAAGTCCATACTTGGCACCCACAAGAAGGGGAATATATCCAACCTAGCTATACCAAGAGACTGAGAAGTAAGAGGCAGTAGTTTTAAGACACACAGAGTGCTCTGAACAGCAGCATGCTGTATTGCCCTCAAGTAATGCTTTCTTTAAGTGAGAACACAAAGAATGCAAGTAGCCAAGGTTATTCCAGTACCAATTTCAACCCTGTATTTAGTCACCACAGAAGTCACCTTATAATACAACCGCTTTGTAAAACCAGAGGTAGAAACATTTCTGTCCCTTACCTCCTTCTCACAAATAGAGCAAACCAGAGCAAAGCTGGTGCAGCACACATACACAATGGAAATTTCTATGCAGTTGGGAATTAGGATATTATGGATCCGTTTGGCTATATAAGAGTTGCCAGCTAGAAATGCAATATAAACACTCACGACTACCAGTTCTGTTCAATATATTTATCAATGATCAGGATGCAGGAGTTGAATGCCCCACTACCAAGTTTGCTGATGATACTAAACAGAGGTGCTCTTGACTCTCTTAAAGGACAAGGGGCCTTACAGAGGAATGTGGATAGATCAGGAAAGTGGCATGAAATTTAGCAGGTGTCAGATTCTGCACCTGGGACAGAGCAATGCTGGGCTCAACTATAAATCAGGAGAGCAGTGGCTGGAGATCAGCCCTGCAGAAAGGGATTTAGGGTGCTGGTCAGCAGGTGATCACTGGGGCCAGCAGGGAGCCCAGATAGCCAGGAGGGAAAACCCCATCCTGGAGTGATTATTCTGCTGTATGTTGCTGTATGATGTTGCCTCACCTTGAGTACTGTGAGCAGTTCTGAGGCCCACAATTTAAGAATGTGAATGTACTTGAATGCATCCAAAAAAAAGCACCAAAGCTGGTGAAAAGGTTTGAACGAATATCCTACGAGGAGTAGCTAAGCACTTTGGGCTTGTCCAGTTTAGAGAGAAAGGGACTGAGGGGTGATCTTGCTGCCCTTTACAGCTTCGTGAGGAGGGGGCAGAGGAGAGGGAGGTGCTGAGCTCTTCTCCCTGGGATCCAGTAATAGGACATGTGGGAACAATTCAAAGCTGCACAAGGGGAGGTTTAGATATGACATTAAGAAACATTTCTTTACCAAGAGGGTGATCAAACACTGTAATGGGCTTCCTAGAGAGGTGGATGACAGCCTGACCCCGTCAGTGTTTAAGGCTCATTTGGAAACACTAACTTTTGGCCAGCCCTGAAGTGGTCAGGCAGTTGGACTAGATGATGGTTGTAGGACCCTTCCAACGGAAACACTTTTCTATTCTTCTTCCTGCCTCCTCTTTTCTCTAGCAGTACCTGCTGAGGAAATCTGATAACATCTTCCCAGTCCTGCACTAGCAGAAAGGATTGAATGGGTAATCATGTCCCAGCCTAGGCACCGACTATCTCTTTGGGGGAAGGAGGCATGTACCTTCTACTGCAGGTGAGAGCTGTGGATCAAGATAATTTCACCATCTGAAGAAGCCTGAAACAAAACAAAACCCAACAAAAAAGTGTGCAGTACAGTTTTTGAAAGTGTTCTGTGTTCATCCAATTTAGCTGGGTTTGCACAGGTAGGCAAAACCCCACAGCTCAGAGATGTGAGGTTTAGCCTGATGCATGACTGCAAACATTGAGGCATGCAGTTTCCCCAGGGATCTTTTTTCCTCCTTGTACTAAGTTTTAGAAATTCCTGAGCTGCTTCCCTTGGAGAAAAGTAATAAAACAAGAGCCTAAGAACAACAAGATTGCATCAGAGCAAAGGTCCATCTAGCTCTGTATCTGGTCTCCAGAGTGGCTAACTGCAAATATCTAAAGGAGAACACATGAGCAGTACAAGTCTGCTTCTGCCAAGGTCCTGGGGTAGCTCACAGGTCTCAGTGTCTGGGAGCAGCCTCCCCAGGACCCACACCCACACCCTCTCCTGCCAAGGAACCAGGGGATGCATCTTGGCACAGCCCAGGGCCTTCAGTCCCTGTCTGAGCAATTTTGTAGGCATGTCTATGTCTGCCCCTGTCCACTGGATGGGCCTGGGACCTGCACTGCAGAGAGCTGCTCTTCTAGATGGACACAGCTCAACATGCATAACTGTGTGCATAACATAGCATAACTATTCTATTCCATGTGCTCACCATGAGTTGAGTAACTATGACACTGGCATTTGACTGAAGTGCAAGGGGTTTTCTAAGCTCCCAAAACACTTTCAAAGACACCTAACACAAAGGTTACAAGTGGAAACAGGATTTAATTTGATTTTTCTGAATCTGTTGAAGAGCCAGTGCTCACTAGTGTTATCACAATGCACATCTGTGGCCAGAACCAGGCTAATACATTCTTCAGTTTTGCTTAAGAAAACATCCTTTGCAGTCTGACAAAGGCAAATTCACAGAAAGGAGAAGCAGGAATATGGGCCAGGCCCTCTCTGTTTCCTGAGACTTGAGGAATAAGGAGCGGTACCGATCACATGCAAAAGAGGAGGAGATGTGCAACAGCCTGGGGTGTTTCCAAAAGTATGATACATATCCATGACAAGCATATTTTTTTGGCTGCAAAAAATTGCTCTGCTGTGCTTCTGGGCCAGTGACGCATGAAAAGTGCTCTCATGCCTGCCCTGCACTTGTACTGCATGCACAGAGAGCTGAAAAGTGGCAGCTCCTGATGAAGCAGCAAGTCTGGGCCAAAGGCTGCTCTGCACAAGCATGAATCCCTGGGTAAAACAGAACCAAGGGAATATCAGAGCTTGCTTCTGCTACAAACTTGCAATGGCAAAGAGACAGAGCAGCCCAGGATGAGTGGCACCCTGGAGGTGGCAAAAGTGGAAGAAAAGAACCTAAGCAAAATGGCCCAGAAGAGTCTTGGCCCGTGGTCAACACAGCAGGGAAGGCAAAAAATCCCTGGGGACTGAGATGACTTCACACAAACATTACTTTCAGTGGTGTCTGTTGAATCTGGACAAATATTTTTAAAATGTGCCAAATTTAACATCATCTCTATTTTTCTGTTTCCAAATAAAAGATGTCATACTTGAAACAGACCACTTAGTGTTTGAATAAACCTAGTCCACACATCTGAGCAGTCAGGAAAAAGATTTGCAAATCAAAACTCAACTACAATTAAACATCTGTTCCATATCAACTTCATTCAGACTTTTCTTAATTCAGGGTTAAAGACTCATCTTAATTGTACATTGAGCAAACATATTTTTACTTTGTATTAGCAAACTGTAAGTAACCATGGAGTCTATGTCAACTCCAATATATTTCACTTGTTCATACGTGCATAAAATACGGTCAGTGCTGGCATCCCTTAAATGCCTTTTGTTATAAATATTTAATTAGACCACTGACTGAATGTGGTAAACAAACCCAATAGGATCTTCATTGGCTTCTAACTAGTAATCATTATGCATTTAGCACTTCTTTTTGTTTGTTTAAACTGTGTTATTCTGTACTAAAACACAGATTATATTTAAAGCAGAAGATCTGAACAAGCCCTTACTGCAAATCCCAAATTTAATGATGGAATTTCCTCCCAACTCTCTACAAAACCACAGAACAAGAGAAAGAAAAAAAGGCAAGTTTATTTCCCCCCATGAAAACAAGAGGCACACATAGATCACCGTAAAATATTAATAACTTACACCTCCCACAGATGTCAATTATCAGGAAAGGAGTAGGTAAAAATTGTCATTTGCACTGTGCTAAAAGAAATTAAAACTGCTTCTAGAAATTGTCTTAAAACATTCCAACAGTCTACTCACTCAAGCTATCAAAACTCAACCGCCATTACATCTGAAATATTACACCATTGAATTATGAACCTGAGTTATTTTATCTTTAATATGCTTGTCATTTTAAGCAAGCACAAAGATCAGTTATCTACAGTTTTTGGCAAACACCACTCAATAGCTTTCAGCCTCCAACACTTAGATAAGTCTCTGTGATACACTTACATGTTGTTATTGCTATAAGTGAACTGAACTCTCTTTAAACTACTAGAAGGTAACTGAAAGTTTTTAACAGTTTGCAGTCTGTCAAAGTTGTTTTCAGTCATGCTCCTCCAGAACTACTCAACAATAGCTTCTTCCTCTTTCCTCCTCTCCAAACATTCACACATTACTCTGAAGAGTCTGAGGCCAAGTGGACTTTGTATTTAAGAGTTACAATAGTTCTAAGCCTAAAATAATTAAATTAATAACTCATGCTCTATATATGCACATACCATGTACACATAATTCATATTGTTTAATATAATACTTCTATGCATTATTATTTTGTGATTTATTTCAGAAGATTCCTTTAAAACTACAGAACACAAAAATCAATCTATTTTGTTAATATGGAACCTGTGGACTTAAGGACATAAACAGAACATTTTTATGAAGATTATTTTGTATCCTTATGAAGCTTTCCAGGTTCCCCAAAAAAACCAATATAAAGCAATTTTGAAGAATGCCTGGTATAAAAGCTCATAACACTACTTCCAGTTAAAAGCTTTTAATTCCTTGGAGTAAGCAGCCAAGATGCAAACTAATTACTTACAGACCACAAGACATTTTATCAACTATCCAGGACTACAATCAGCATCTGCATTGGTGAATTGACTACAGTTATTTCTGGGAAAAATCAAACCCCATGAGAATTTCACATTACAATGAACTGGGGAACAGGTTTCACCTCGTACAAGGTTTATGCTGCCAGGTCATGGACTTCTCCGGGCAACACTGCAGTACCATTGGTGCAGTGACTACACTGGCATTCAGACAGGCATATTTGGAGAAGCTATTCTCAAGACAGACTATAAACCAGATCACTCAAATTTGCATCTACAAAAGTGAAGTTATAAAGTACAAAGATGAGAGAAAAAGAAAAATCATCACAAAAGAGGCTGAAATATCTGTTGAAACAGTTCTGTAGATAAGGAATTATTGACTTAAAGGTCAAACTGGCAAGTTGACACCAGACAGAAGACCTATTTAAGGCAAAAGAACAGATTACTCTCAGAGGTGATAAATTAATTTACAAATTAACCCTCAGAAAAGACAAATATCTGATGTTTGGCTTCCAATATAAAGCAAATCTCAACCATGTCAGGCAAGCCCTGCGCGACAGAAAAGACATGCAAAAACAAGCCAGAAGAAGTAACTCCATTGTCAAACAACATTAGGTGGCAGCAAGAAAAGAACTTAATTGTCAATATCCAAAACATGCAAGTGGCAAAGAAACAAGGGTACAAATGTACCCATACTCCTACTGCAACATTTGATGACAAATTCTGAACTATGGAAGGACAGCATCAAATTACAGTCATTTGCAAAGATGTTTCTGTATCACATTAAAAACATGCTCATTCACCATGAGTGAACTGTTCCCATCCAGCAAATGACATGTCAGAGAAGATGCATGCAGGAATATGCTTTCAGAAACATTTTGCCACAGAAAACATTTTTTCTTCACTAATGTAAATCTCAGTGCATTCTGCATGGCACACATTTTTTTCCCAAAAAGTACTTTGAATCAATACAGATAGACAGAAAATGTCTCATTATGCAGATGTTATGCCAACTTTACTAGACTTTACATTGTAATAAATCTCTTTTTATTCATGTAATACATCCTAAGTTTGCTCATGTACCTAATCCACTCAAAATAAACTGAAATAGTTCCAGTTAGAACAAAATGTACATCCAGGCAAATTTTTTAGCACTATAACTAAGTTTATAATTGCACTGCAATTTGTGCTGGTTTATCTTTTTTCTTCCCTTTTTTTAAAGGTAATATGTATATTCAGAGTTCCTTATAAATATCTGCTCCCAAAATTCAACTCCCTTCTGAAGATTCTAGGGTAAAACAAAAAAACCCACATGATACATGATTCCCTTATGCAAAACCTGCTTCTGCCCTGCCCTTGTCAGCTGATGCTAAGGCAGCATTAACCCCTGCTTACAGGGGATCTTCCCTTGCCCAGGTAAGATGATCTTTGAGAATGTAAAATCATTATTACAGAAATGAGTCTGTGGTAGCCAGGACAGAAAACAAGTATTTTGACAAACACAAATTGGCTTCAGTCATATCAATTACAGGACTTCACCTCTTCACTTAAATTAATCCCTCTACTTAATCTCAGCTTCATACTACAGAATTCAGATGTTGCAGAATAACAGCTGGACTCAGTTTTCAGCATGTCAGGATATTCACTTGTCATGTGGTAAACACTTAATGTCTAAAAATGTTTAGTGAAGCATGAAGAGCCTAGTCCCAAACAACCTCTGAAGAGCTTTTGCTGCTTAGTCTAAATCCCAGCAATAATACACTTTTACAAACTAATTCCAGATTAACTCTTCTGTTAAACACCAACCTTAGGCAAAAACAGTAAGCTCTTTTCTGATAAAATTCTTTCATGTTTTCCTTAAAAGCTCACTAGCACCTAAGTGAATTATCCATTTTGTAAGCTTGAAAAAATATTTCTATATCCAGTTTTTGTTTAACAAATTAATCTAATATAGTTTGTACCAACTGAGCAAAATCAGCTTCGGTGTTAGGGGGAAGGAGAGTGAAGTGGGGGGTGGTTGTGTGTAAAGAACTATTTTTGTGTAAGACATTATATGAAACAAGGTTTTGTTCCTTCCGTATCTAAAATACAAAATGCACGTTAGAAAAATTAAGTTTGTTGAAATGTTTTAAAGCACTGAAGTTGAAGAAATTCAGCCACAAATATGTCTAAAACTAAATTAAGCTCACAAAGCAAAGGGGAATATAAGCAGGATATAAATCTAACCATCATGTGGTCAGCAGTTTAGAGAGCAGTTTCTGGTCTACTGAAAATACATTTCTTCCTAAGCACACAGACTATTGTCGATGGATATTCTGTTCTCTCAGGAAAAATTAAAATCAAGATGGACAGAAAAAAGAAAGTAAATTAAAGTAAAAAAACCCCACAACTGTCAAAACTCCACAGCTATCACCTGAATCTATACTAAGACTACTTTTTTTGAAACAAGGGAAAATAGAGAGCAGTACAAACATAAGCGTCAGACTACACAACTAGCCTAGATCATAACATTCAATGAGCAATAACAAAAGAGAGTTGCTATTTTAGAAGCTCTTAATGGGGACTGCTAAGGATGCTGTTCCTACACTCATCTGTCCTCAAAGTCTCAAAGTACAGTCTTCCAATTGTACCAATGCGGAATAAACCTAAGAGAGTTCCCAATCATCTAAGAATTTATTGTCTTACTTCAAAAAAATACTAGAGAAAAGCAGGCACTTGGATAACAGTGATAAACAGGTAAGATTTTTATGGAACTGCTTTTTGCAGTATTTTAGTTTGTGCTTCTCTCTTCTCATACTACCATTGGGCACCACTGACAAAGGCCTGGCCCCACCTTCTTTACTCATCCCCCAGCCAGGGGGCATTTGTACACAGTGGTAAAAATCCCCACAGAAGCTTCTCACCACCTCTCTTATGACTACCAGTAAGACACATTTCACAAAGAGAAAGGACAATAACTGGAGGCAACAAGAAGTGAAGCACCAGAAAGCCAAACAGACTTCACCAGCTGTTCCATTCACTGGATTCCTCATTTTCCCAAAACTTTACAAATAATTGAACCCACGGAACAGTTCAGAGCTCCTGTCCTGCCAAATCAGCTGCTGAAAAGAAAATGTTCTTCTATGATTGAGACGCAGCTGTGCAATGGAACCCAAGCCTCATTATCAGAGTCTACCTTTGGTGCTACTAGCTGGAAGAACTTTTGAAACTGTCACCTATGCTACCTTTGAGCCTCAAAGCTGAAGTCTTCAGGTACTATAAAGTGTTTTTCAAAGTTTAATGGAAATACCAAATACAGATAAGCAAATTTTAATGTGTCTTACAACTTACCAGCTCAAAGTCTGGTTTCGAAATATCAACTGTTCTACAAGGAACACTTGTCTTCCTTCCAAAGGGATATCATATCCCAGTATTAAATGAATGAGCTTATTTCTGGGGTATTCATCAGTCCAGCATGAAATAGGGAGTGACTAGTTAAAATGATTCCAAACCTTTGAGAACGTGTGCCTGAAGACATCATACAGTTTATAATAGTTGGTGTTCCATCTTCTACTGGCAAAAGTGATTACAACTGAACTTCATAACAGAGAACAGCTCTCACCCCTTTGTACTGAAGTGACTGGCACCTACTGGGAAACAGTAGTAGCCTGAAGTAATTTTACTACTTACTTCTAGAAAAATTCTCATAATTCAAACCAAAGGTTATTTCCCGCAATTAAGATTTGAAACACAACTTTTTTTCCTCCTTTCACGTAACTATGTTTCACAATTTAATCTTGGTCTAAAATATTAAAACATCTTTATCTGACTTAGAACTTGGATACATACATACATACATATATATATATTTACACACACACAGAGTCAAAGGTTATGAAATCCATAAAAACCCAAGAAGGTTTTTCCCATTCATCTCAAAATCCCTATTTCTGTTAGTGATCTTCAGTGAGATTTAACAGACAAATATACACAATAGCTAACCCAGTGATTTACAGCCGTGAACAAGCAATCCACACAGCTGGGAAAATTTGGAACTAGAACAAAACTTTAAATACAAATATGTGTTTTACACCTCTAATGGCATTTTTCCTTGAAGAAAACTTACACTAAACTTTTAGTTTTCCAGTTGAGGTAACTTTTAAAAAAATTAACTCAAGAAGACATTATTAGTATATGTGGCACAACCTTCAAGAAAACCTTAACGTTTAAAAAAAAAAAAAAAAACCAAAAAAGAAACCAACAAACAGAAACCAAACCAAACAAACAGAAACCAAATAAACAAACAAAACCCAACAGCCAAAACAAGTTTGAGCTGTTAAATGATCAGCATTGAAAGGAATTGCTAGTGCACCTCTGGGGCCAATTTTAAGAATAAACTGACATGGTCTTAAAGATTAAGTTAAAAACTGAAATGTTAACTGACTCCTAATGAAATCATTAAACACTCAGTACAACAAACACATTTTCTTTTTCCCCTATAGAAAAAACTCTTTATATAGAGACTTGATGCCTTACCTCCAGGTCACAGCTGTATTCTGTGCCATCCAGAAGCATCACTTTACACTGCACAGTTTTTACTTTCTTGGGAGATTTCTGAGGAATGTTATCCATTTTAATTTCAGCTGTCTGCACTTCTTTTGTCTCCTTTTCTTTTTCTTCTTGTTTTTCTTCCTTTTGCTCTGCAACTTTCTCTACTTCCGTTTCTTTCCCATCTTCTTTGGCAGGCTGTATAAAATGCAATTAAGCAATGACTGAAACTCAGGAAGGTGAATATTTTTAACTTGTTCATTTCTTTTATAAGCTACTACTAAATAAGACATTAATCTTTCATTAAGTTAGGCATGTACTGGAAGCACAATAACCAGCATAAGCATTAAGGTCTTCCTTCTGGGACCAGATACTCTTGCTCTCAAACCACAGAAGGTACCATTTTTCCTTTCCTTGAAATGAGATCTTTGTATATGTTTTATTGGCATTTTTTCCGTAAGAGAAACAAATTTATCAAAAAGCTCCAAGGAATTATACTAAACTAAATCTCAGTGTTCATAAATGTGATACAGAATCACAGAACGGTTGAGGTTAGAAGTGATCTCCTAAGATCATTTAGTCCAATGCACTTAGGGCCTCTTTAGAGCCATGTAGAGCAGTTTTCCCAGAACCATATCCTGTTGGTTTTGAACATCTTTACAGGGAAAACTCCACATCATCTCTGGGCAACCTGTTTCAATGTTTGACCCATCCCTTTACTACCCCTGGGAGATCTATCATCTGTACCACCATTACCTAGGCCACATGCTTTCCTTACCAAGGAAAGGTCCTAACACCATAAAGATTTTTTTTGCGATTTGAAATGTAACTTCATGTTTTTAATTTGGGTCCATTGCTTCTGTCATTTAACTGCATACCACTGACAGTCTGTCTCATTTTCATTCCCTCCCTGCAGGTATTAATAGACATTGATAATATCCCCTGGATCCTTCCCTTCTCCAGGCCAACCAGTACCTACTGTCTCAGCCTCTCCTTGTATGAAACATTCTTTATGTGCTTAATCCTTGTCACCCTAGAATATGAAGTTTAAATGCTAAGAACTGCCATGCAACTTCACAAAAAGCAAGACTGGAGCTAGCTACTGGAGTAGCTGTCACTCTTCCCTAATATGATCCTAACAAAGATTTACATGAATTACATAAATCATGAACTCATGTCATATGAGGAATGGCTGAGGGAATTTGGTTTGTTTAGCCCTGAGAAGAGGTGGCTCAGGGGTGACCTTATCACTCTGTACAACTACCTGACAAGGGGATGTAGAGAGATGGGGGATGGTTCCTTCCGCCATGTCTACAGTGAGAGGACTTAGAGGGAATGGCCTTAAGATGAGACAGGGGCGATTCAGATTAGCTATTAGGAAAAATGTTTTCACAGCTAGGGTGGTCTGGCACAGAGAATAGGTTGCCCAGAGAGATGGTAGAGTCACCATCCCTAGGAATGTGGATCTGACGCTGGAGGATATGATTTAGGGGTTACAGTGGAGTGACAGGTTAATGGCTGGACTTGATCTCAGAGGACTCTTTGAACTTTGATGATTCTATGAATCAGGTTTCATTAAAGTACTCCCAAGTCCCTATGAGCCTTCCCACACATACCTGTGTTTCAGCACTACTAACAGAGTGTTTTTCTTTGTCGTCTGCTTTAGCATTATGCCGGTTTTCAGCTGCTTCTTCCAAACTCTTTCTTGATTGAGCCAACCCCTCTGGTGTCTGACTTTCACTTTCTTCAACTACTTGTTCTTCTTCTGTGGCCCTTTTCTTAGGCTCATCTTTGGGCTCTGCCAAGGTATATGATTTTTGTTTCTTAAGCCAGGGGGGCAGGAAACGAGAAATACCCTTGCTTTCAGCTTTTTCCTTCTTCTGGTTACTTGGACTACTTTGGCTAGTTGGTGCTGGGACAGAAGAGTCTTGAGCTTCTTCAGAGCATGTTTCCCTGGATTTTTGATTTTCTGGAGTATCTGATGCTTCTTCAGGCTTGTCCTTGGCTTTGTCTGGTCCCAGCTGCTCAGAATCTTTCTTTACTTCAGTCTCTGAGCCAACTTCAGTTGTCATTGTCACAACTTACACTAAGAGAAGCAACCAAAAAATTAGTTGTCACTACTTTTACTGACTAATTATTTGCAGTAATTTGCAGTCATTTTGAAACTCTTGTAGATTATTAAACTTACTAGGGTCAAAGAAATACTTCTTTTCCAATACTCCAGAAAGCTAAAACTTAGTGCTCTGAAGATAAAGATTTCCAGAAAAAAACCCTGCTCTAGACAGATCAACAAACAGTTTCCTTGTCTATGATAAACATGTAAGTGTGATCACTGAAATGCATTGGGTTTATTATAAGCTATTCCTAATGTTATCAGCCAAGACTATTTCACAGGCAACTCCAGTTCTCTTTCTATGGGCTCCTTGGCTGACACAGTACTGAAATTTCAGCAGAGTATCCACCTTCTCTAGTAAAACTGGTAGATACAACCCTCTTAATATTCATTGACATTTACCAATTTTGAAGAAATTATGGAAGACAATGAAAGAGCAAGATTACCAAAGAACCGGACAAAAGGATGGTGAGCATGACACTGAGTATTTAAAAAAATGGAAATTTTAGGTCAGAGATGCTGCTGAAGTTAGTAATAATGCTTGGGAGCACTTTTTTTAATTATTAAGGTAAGACTGGGTTCTTAATCAGGAGTTCATACCACTCAACAAAATGATACATAATTCTCATACTCTCTCGTCACTTCTGCCTACTCCTCCCTCAGTGAAATTAAAGACTAACTGTAATACTGTAACAGGATATGCAATAATCATCTTTAATCTTAACACTACTGGTATTGAAAAAGTATTAACCAGAACAAACAAATTGTTCTCTGTGGCACTGTATTTTGCTACGTTGCTTTGAAAATGTGATAGATTTTTTTCCAATTGACTTAAGTGCAACAAGATAAATAAGCACACCAGGGTCCAACAGAAGTGAAAAACACTTGGATTCCATTAGAAATCACTGACATTTACTTACAACCTTCTGAAAACATTTAGGTTTAAACTGATGGTCTATTTGTCGGGCCTGAAGTTTAGCAGGTTGGTTACAATCACATTTATATTCTTTTAACACTGGACCCTCTCCATTACAAATGATTGCCAGCACTGCTTGCTGTAGAGTCAGGAGGCATTTCAGGACTGTTGCTGAACAGCTGCTGCCCCCACCCCTGCTCAAAGAAGAGTCAGGAAGGTTATCTGGTTCAGGCTTGATACAATTAACTTTCACAGCACTTTAAACTGCCCTTAAAGCCAATTGGGAAGTAGCTCAGATCACAAGGCAGCAGCAACACTTTGCCTCTAGGTTTCCAAAGCACATTCATAGTCAGAAATAGTTAAACTAAGGGAGTTAAACTAAACATTCCCAAGGAGGAGGGGACAGAAAAAAAACAAACCCCAAAACAAAACGAAGGAATCTAATAGATGCCTAAATACACAAGAGAAACCATTCTGGCAAAAGAGATGAACAATGCTGAGCCAAAGGAAACAATCTTGACAGTTATCTTACTAAGAAGCTCAGACATAGGAGCCTTGAACTATCTACAGGCAAATTCATACTATGCAAGCAGCCTGAGACCAAAACTAGCTACTTGTTGTGGGCATTTCTTTGTTCATCACTTAACACTTCACTGTCTAAAACCAAAACATTCCCCAAGGGAAAATTAAAGTTCCTGTCTTTACTGCTATACTAGAGACTTCTAAATACATTTCAAGCTTAAATATTAGTTATGTAGCCATTTCTTTCACTTTTTATAAAATCCTTCAAGTTTTGATGCTATTAATAAAGCTTATTGTGATAGAGTATTTAAGTACAGGTAACAGGCCTCAAAGGCAGATTTCCATTTGACTGTTGAGATTAAGAATGAACTAATTTCTTCTCTGAATGTAGCTAAAACAATTTTAGAAAACTTGATAAACAAATCTTCAAAGAAGTTACAGGAAAAGGCAAACCACTATATTTCCTGCATGTTGCTTTTTTACTTTTCAAAATATGCAGAAATGCATGAAATATATGTACAAACTAATAAAAAAGTCATTATATATAACTCTTAAAGTTAAGATCATATTTTGCTTAGACAGTCAAAAAGGAGAAATCTCCTTAAAATTCCTTGGAGCAAAATAAATCCCCCTGTAAACACACTCCGATGATAGGGTCTACAATAAAAGAAACTGAGGATACCAAGTTACATCTTACTGATGTAAATTTAGACAGGACAGCAGTGGGTGGTACAAACTTGCTCAGTGTGAAACAAGAAAGGCTTTGCATCTCCAAGTGTCCATGTTTTCATAATCCAAGTTACAGCTAAAAGGAAAACTTGGCTTTATACTCCAGAAGCAACTGCAACTTGTTACAGCCTGTCTGAATAGGTCTGTCCATGTTCACTTAATGCCTTCATTTGATGCCCACAGCAGGAGCTTATGTCTTTCAAGAGCTCAATTTCCTATAAGCTGGTAACTTCACAGCTTTTCCAAGGGGAAAAGAAAGGAATAGAGAAGCAAAATCTACAAAACAAAACATACCTGTTTGTTATGTCTGTGTATTTCTTTAGACTCCCAGTAGTCTCTGAATGAATTGTTAAGAAGTGGATGAATTGACTGAACAAGGGCACTCACTGACCAGAAGTGTAAGATGCAGTTTTCCCCAAACAGCTGCCTTCTCTACCACAAGCTTGATACATTTTAGAAATGCATTTTGGTATAAGAATTAGGCAGAATCGAGAAGCAGAAAATTGGGTCTACCTGCACTCACTGCACTCCTTATTTCAATGCTCTGTCTGATTCTCTGGTTTTGTAGTTCACAGGAAAAAAGAGGTAGAAGGGACAACACATTGGAATATTGTCATCAGACTACTACTGCAGTCTGTAAAGTTACTCCATTTTGTTACCTTCACTACAGTCAAGCAGATCAAGTAGACAGTTTTTCCAGAAATTTATTTTTCCTGATCCCCTCCTACACTGATGGAGAAGATCTCACAAGATCTGCACCAGCCCTGTGTCCAACAGCCAACAATGTGCCAGAAAGGAAAGGGAAATAAGCAGCAGACAGCATTTGTCCCAGAAGTGAGATCAGGAAGAAATAACTCAAATTAGGTAGAAAATTTAGAGCTCTAAACTTCAACTGCATTTCTTCCTCTCCCATCTCCAAGTAAACTCTCATTGGCTCTTACTATATAGCATAAGAACACTAGATATTTTTGCCCCTACAATTTTCTTATGCTCTAAAACAGTTGCAGCAGGATAGGGTTCTTCTTATCTCACCTCTTTTGCATTACAAGGTAACATTCAAGCTGTATTTCATTTTAAATTGAGAAAGGAGAATAAGAATCTTGCAGCAGCAGCAGACAGAGAAGGAAATACACATTAAATTTGGCTCATGCAGACTGAACATCTACCCAAACTACAAGGACCCAAGGTGGCAGTGGGATGGCAAAAAGTACTGAAAACAACTCCAAAATTTCTGTAGAGAAAGTTTGATAAAACAAGTCCCACTTTTACAGGGAGCAGGTGGTCTGCCCTAATCATTACCAACTTCCAAGCAAGGGTGCAGAGCAGGAAGCAATTGAAGGCAACATATTCTCTCTCCACTCTATTCACCCCTTCCTCTCCCTGTTTATTCCACTGAGAAGAAACTAATGCTAGCCAGTGTTCACACCTGGAAGCTGAGCAGAACACTTTCCTCTCAAATACATAGGTTGGTCTGTTGGTTGATACCTTTCTTCCAATTCCTACTATAAATTCTTGAAGTGTAGTTTTCTGACCAGAAGGATTCCTACCACCATAGACAAACTAGAAACAGAAGACACATCAAATATAACATGAAGTTAAAAAACAGAGGAAAGGAAAAAATGCAGCTCAAAGACCACAGACAACCTTGAACTAAAACCAACTGCAGTGAAATGAAGCTTTCTACGATGATCCACAGTTCAATTCGCTGCTTCTGCCTGTTATGGTATTTCTTATTTTTCAGCACAGATGAACAAATCCAAATCCTTTTTCTATACGTTTCTGGATTCCATTTTACTTATTTTCTGAGTATACAAAAGTAGAAAAAGGCAGTCCTAAACTTCTTTTTTTTCAGTTTGTCACTGAAATTCATAGCAAACTCGAGAAATAAAAATTGCTTTAATAGTTCTATCTCCATCAGTCTACTAGGATTCACAGAGAAACCATCATGTTGTAGCAGCAAAAAAAAAAAAAAAAAAGATAATAAAAAAAATCAACCTACTTTTACTGAATTAAATTACAGCTGAGTGCACTAAAAGCCATCGTGCGTCTGCACACATTCTCTGGATCACCATATTATTCATAATTTATTTTGAAAATTGTTACCTTCATAAATATTCCAAATATTTAAGCTCACATGGAGTACACATAAAACCCAAAAACCAAAGAATTTCTAACATCTGCAAACACGTACATGAAAACCTGAAACAAGGTCATGTGTACTGCAGCTGCTTAAAACAAAGCAAAACAGCTCCCAAATAAAGTTGTTTGTTTCTTGCCCTATAATTGGTCTGAAGCACAGCAGAAGGCTGCTCTGCATTTCACAATCGGTTAGGACACATCCTTTATGAACAATATCCTGCTTTCAACACAACATTTGTTGATATAAGAACCATAAAAAGTAAAATGCTAGCTGGAACACTCATTGGAATTTTAGAGTGTTAAAGAGCCTGGTTTAACCAGTAGGTAATACCTGAGGAACTCAGTGCTATACCTAGAAGATTTTTCCAACAGCATAAATCAATTATTTTCTGTAGAGTACAACAATTTATATTTCAAATTAGGCTGACTATACCAATAAAAAAACCCTTAGTTTAGACTTCTGTTAATTTTTGGAACTTGTATTTTATCATCAGTATGTAAACAAGAAAACTCATGTCACCCACAGTTCGGTGCAGCCTCGTTTTGCTGAATGTGCCAACATAACCCTCACACATTCTGTTACCAGACAATGCAAAAAGTAAACCTAATTCTTCCTTTTAGTCATTATTTTGATGGATTACTACAACTGCAAAGACATGGAGTGCCCTGAACTTAAAGGAGTAAGCTAAATAAAGAATGTAGATTCTTAAAGCAAAAACATCCCTAAAATTGGCTTAGTTACATCAAATCTGCATCATTGACATTGTATGGCTCACAATTAAATACTATTCTGCGGTCAAAAATCAACTCAAAAGAGCCCCAGCTCTCCCACAGGAATTTGCAAGCTTCTCTGTATTTATAAATACAGAGACCTCTATATACATACAAACATACTTTGAATACTGATAATTTGCATTACATTAATTTTAAACACATTTCTAAGAACATTTAGGTGGGACTAAAGTCAAAGATTAACAATTTAACAAACTACTGAACATGATGAAAAAAGTTAAAACCCATAGGAAATGGGTATATCTTTGTACTTGTTTTAGATGTACAAAGTCATTTTTGAATGATTATTCAAAGATGGTCTCTAGCAATTGAACCCAAACCTAAGTATTTACACACTGAATATGACAAGGACTGTTTCAGTTTGCTCCATCACTGATGATCACTGTGCACAAAGCTCAAGGTTAACTGCAAAGGCTGAAGAGACAGACTGCAGACTCTGCTTTTCTGTGAGTCTCAGCAGTAGCCACAGGGCAGGAGCCTGTCAGAGTCCATCAGTTTCCCATGCTGTGACAAGACCACCAGAGCTGGGGCCTGAACTCATCTCATGCTCTCATGGCTCTTCTTTGTAGCCTTAGAAGGTAGAACACTGATAAACAGGCTACCAAGAACAACTCTATGCCTCATGTAGCCAAAAAAACCCCAAAATTTTTTCTTTTAAAGCTTCACAGTTCACGGGGAAGGCCTAAGTAATAATCCAGGTGACTAGACAACTAAACCTGTGTTATGATTCAGACTTTGGCCTTTACAACAATGCCTCCTACTGAAAATATTTTCTCTCCAAATGTAAGCCAACTAGAATAAAAGAATCATCCCTTTTCCTCATGATTCTGCTTCAGCTTTCTCCCTGAACTGGAAGCATATTCACAAGGAGGTAACCAGGTGAGCTGTCACTGCCAGTCTGTATGTTGGTCAGCAGATGGTGCCATAATAGTTCTAAAAATCAGTGGCACGTTCCAAAGGTCAAATTTTAGACAGCAATAATATTCCAATTTCAAGTCTAATTCCCAAATTATGACAAACAATGGAATGCTTTTGTAGAAGTATTAACGTAACATGTTTTAACAAATACAACTTCAGAGCCACTGAATTATGACTCCATGACAATACAAATTAGTTACATGTGTGCATGAACATGTGTGTCTAGATCTATACACTTTTACAGATAACAGCTGAATTTATCTCCAAGAGCAGAAATGGTACAAAACTGTGCCTTCCTAAAAGATCCTACGTCTATCAACTCCCGTTTCTAGACAATCAGAGGCAGGCCATGGTGGCTAGCAGCCCCAGAGAGAGTTAATAGCAACTATACTCAATCATCTTTTTATCTAGACAGTGACGTCACTATTCAAAGTAACAGGTATTTTATTAGCCTTCATCTTTACACACCTGCCATCAGACACCTGATTATTTGCAAACATGCAGTGTTTCCCTCTTCAGTACATTCCTGCCCTAATATAAAAATGGAAATATCATTAAGTCTCTAGAAGTAATTTTTGTACTGTGAGAAATTATTGTAGATGTGCCATCATTCCTCGAAATACACAGAACAACACAGGACTCACCAGAAAAACACTGACAAGTTCCCACATAGGTAGTTCTGAAACAAAGACGTAAGACAAGTACTAGAGTAATTCTAAAGGTCGCTATGAAGACACAGAAAACAAAAATTAAGGATATAGACAGCAAATGAAATGTGACAGAGAAAGCTACTTCTGTCTAAAATTGCAAAGTATCTGCAGTCTACACAAAATAGTTTCGCAATAGAACTATTATGCTGAAAAATTTCTATACAGCAACTCTAGGGATTTCACCTCAACTCTTTGGAAACTCAAATTAGCGTCCAGGAATGTTATTATTTCCCATTAAAGCAGCACAATAACACATACCTATTACTTATCACTAAAGTGCCCCAACTTTTAATAAAACACCTGCTGCAGGCAGCTCCATTTTGTCTGGTGAATAACTTGGTTACTGCAATACATACACAACTTTAGAGTTTTAGTTTTAAAGGACAAGTTATTTCAAGGGATACAACTCCCCAGAAATGAAAGACAAAACTACAAAACTTCAAAACAAGTGAGAATTCTTTAAACACTATTTTGTTGAAATTTATCTCATGTAACAGCCTAAAAATGTATAACAAAACACACAGCAGAAAGTGCTGTTTCCCAAACCAAGTGAAATGCATTGAGAATTGCACTGTCTGTGTAACAGCATCCGTAGAACATTTAAAGTTCAACCCTAAAGCTTTCAACAAAATCAGAACATAAATACCTTTCAAGAGCTACACACAGCCAAGCTGCAATGCCCACATTCAAACCTGAGATTACATTTAAGTAAATATACATCCTGCAGTTCTCTTAGCACTATTTATACCATATCCAGAGATAACAGAAATCTATTCCTTCTGGACTGTCAATCTACAAATACACTGCTATATCAAGGCAAAAAAAGAAGTCTCAGAGCAACTTAATTTAAATCAAGAAATCTCTTTGCCAGAGTACGTATCCACAAATCTATCTGTTAATCGAGCTAGCTTTGTGCTGTTCCCCAGCACTTGAAAAAATGTTGTAAGCAGATGAGAATCCAAGAGGCGTTTTGAAAAGCTGTATTGAACAAGAGTGACCCCACCCAGGCCGTGACACTGCTAGAGGAGGACATGCTCAAGTGGAAAAACGGGATATAGTTCCAAATTCATTCCAGCAGCCAGAAAATGAACATGGGTCAAGAGACAGCTCTATTTTCCTGTTATCTGTCCAACAAACTAAGAACAACACAGTTTTTGAGAAAAACCTCTGCCCTATTTTTAAAACCAACTTTGCAAGTTTACAGTGCATTTTGACTGTACACATTAAACCCTCATGATAACCACAATTTGAGAGATTAAAAACAGCAGTGAGCATTCATTAGTGCCAAGCAATGCTGTCCCTGCAATCTCTGTTCCCATCTTTCCACACTATCCCACCTCACCAAGTGGCTGTTTCTATAACAGTGCCACAATTTCACTGAAGCACAGGCAAACTTTTAATTTTTTCCAATTCCTACTAATGAAATTGGAGGGATGGACAATGACAACCCTACTTGGGTCCTGTAAATTATGCACCTTGTTCTGATTTGGAGGTGACTGATTTTCAGATGACAAAATTTAAAAAAAAAAAACCACAAAACCACTTCCATTTCCAATTTTCATTCTTTCAGTTTATAATGTACTGGGAAGATTAACACCAGTTTCTTTTTACACTTCCAACATTAAGTTCACTCTTGCATGCTGTATGCTTCCAAGGCATTTACAATAACACTGAATCAAAGCACTTTCCAAGTCGGTGAAAAATAATGTACTAGTACCTGAGAATTTTTTG
Organism: Acanthisitta chloris; assembly: GCF_000695815.1. Taxonomy (NCBI): domain Eukaryota; kingdom Metazoa; phylum Chordata; class Aves; order Passeriformes; family Acanthisittidae; genus Acanthisitta; species Acanthisitta chloris. The sequence continues at coordinate 42,505 of NW_008659031.1, forward strand.
CACAGCAAACTGAGAGGCCTCAGTGTAATAAAGTTCCTGGACACTGGAATTCCAGATGCACATCATTGTTTTGACAAGTATCCATTTCCTCTTCAGTGGAAGTCATAGAGAATTATTACCCTCTCACACGTTTAGGAAGTGTACAACAGCACTCAAAAAAGAGAAATCTCTGCAAGATCAGGATTCAATGTCAGGAAAAAGTTATGACAAGCACCTAGTCTGTGCGTTTGGTAGTGACAAACCTACGCAAGCACATTTAAAAGTAATTTTCATAAGCAGATACAACCATTAACTTCTGTTTCACCAGTCTGTCAAGGCTGAATGTCATACAGAGGTGGACACTACTGAGATCACATTCAAAATGCCTCTAAGCTTTTTATTTCAGCTAATCCAACTTAGGGCCAGAAACAAACTGACAAATGCAATAGGACAGTTTGCTCTGTCATGTACTAGAGTTCAATAGACAAACGTTTACAAAGCTTTAGGGTGCAAACATAGCCACAAAAGTGCCTTTCTTTGGCAGCAACATCAGTTGTGTATTTTTACTTTAAAGTGCACTTCATTTTTGCTATTGTCAAATATAAGCACCATAGAGGGCACAGGTCTGTTTGGCAAGCCACTCCAACACTGGTTGATGTTTGCCATTACTGAGGGAAACAAAGAGCTGGAAAAAGTGACAATAAAATTATAGAGTCTTTTATACAGGTGTCAGGTATAGAATTTTCTCCTGCCACTACTTTTCTTTAGTGTCCATTTTCCTGAATCAGGATGCAAGCTGGAACACAAAAATTGATTCTGCCACCACTTCCAACCAATAATGAAGTCAGTTTCAAATACTTGATTAAATGACAATTAGCCTTAAACAAGCTTAATCCAAATTCCAAATGAGTGCAAAGTTTCAGGCTATATGGTGAAGTATTTTTGGACTTCTGCAGACAAGTTGCAGGTGTCTCTTTGCTGGGTATGTTGCTGAAGGACCTGCAGAGACCCTTAATGCACATGCAACGAAGCAAATTCAGGGTTGTTAACTGTATAGCGTATTCTAAAAAGAAAAAACACAACCACCACAACACCACCACAGAAAGACTACCCCAAATTAAAAATGAGATAGTTATAAGCAGCATAATTCTCAGCTGCTGCTGCAATGAGTAAATGCTATTCCATATTCCCTGACTGCTATCCCACATTCCCTAAATCTCAGATGTTAGCCACCTGATATATCTTGTGTTGGCATTTTAGTTTTTATGTTTGTAGCTAGCACAAGCTAGCTGAGTCTTCCATGTGCTACTGGAACACAAGTATTCTCTTGAAAGAGCAGAAGCAATTTGCTCAGTGTTTCCCACCTACTCCAAATACTTATAATGCACCTAAAATGATATAAGTAAAGCACAACACCGCAAACTATTTCCTACAAAGTTATCTTTCATGGAACATATAACAAAATACTGAAACTATAGATCATACTGCTCTTCAGGAAAGTATGCATCTACTGCTCCTGTGGGAGTGCAACTCTGCCAATTCCAAGCAACAAAGAGCAGTGAAGATGCCTCTTAGCTGAGCAAATAAAACTGGCAGCCAAAACCTCATCGCTCCCATGGGCT
>NW_008659031.1:44118-79164 GCF_000695815.1 Acanthisitta chloris
ATTTGATTAGAAAAAACGAGCAGCTTTCTGAAAGTTTCACACTTTTCATGGCAATGGCTTCACAACTAACAATATTGCAACTACTGCAAGAACTCTGGGCTAGACAAAGTGAAATGATGCCCTCGAGGTCAGCAACAAGTTCACCAGAGAAAAAAAAAAAAAGGCAAAAGATAATGCTAATAATGCTGGGTTTGTGCCTGGACTTCAACACTTAAACGAGCAGCTTTCTGAAAGTTTCACACTTTTCATGGCAATGGCTTCACAACTAACAATATTGCAACTACTGCAAGAACTCTGGGCTAGACAAAGTGAAATGATGCCCTCGAGGTCAGCAACAAGTTCACCAGAGAAAAAAAAAAAAAGGCAAAAGATAATGCTAATAATGCTGGGTTTGTGCCTGGACTTCAACACTTACCATGTTTATTAGTCATCTAAGTGCTTTAGCTGTTTTGTGCTTTTTGGAAGGACATTCCCAGCATGAAAGATTGTAATATAAAACAGATAACAGGATATGCATGGAAGTCCCAAAGGAGTAACAATTTAAACAAAGTTTTCTTTGGAGAGTAAGGGAATGACAACAGATAAAGATTTAACAGAGTAGTTCATTTGTGAACACCAAGAACTAGGTGGGGAGGAGTATTTCGAACTGTCCTGAAGACAAGGGAAAAAACGTTGACTTGCCAAACCACAACTGCAACGACATTCCCATTAAATATATAAATATGCATCACAAACTGCAGTTTACCAAAGCAGCCTCACCCATTGCAGAAAAGCCTTTTAATGACCACATTCAAGTGGGGATGGTGTGTTATTACAGTAAGGTTTCAGGCCAAATTAAGCAGAGACTTCATTCTGCATTCTTGGGCTACATTTTCAGTTCTCATTCTGTGCGTCCAGAAAACTTTCAAAGCTTTGAAATAGTCCTAAGCAAACACAAATCCAAGTTGGCAACAATTTATAATCTAACAATTTTACTATACAAACACATACAGCATAACATTGTGAACTCCACGCCGAAAGGACTTGTTTGAATGAAAGTCCCAGTCTGCACTGGCTTGGGGGTTTCTTTGCCTCCTTTTGGGCTCATCAGTTTAGGTGCTGACTGAAGAAATGCTTGAACGTGTATTTATCCCACTGTTCTCTATGGGAATGCTTCTCCTGCATTTAGTCTTAAATCCAAGACCGTGTTCAAGCTCACAGTCATGGATTTCCCTGGTCCTAGCTAAACGTTCTTTAACTGCTGAGTAGTTTGAAATACAAAGCAGTGATAAAGGGAAAATTGGTATAAGCATATAAACAGACCAAAGTAATTTCATTTTTTTTTACCACTGTATACTGGTTGACAACTGGGGTCGTTTTGCAAAAGCATATTCCTGTGTGGGAACAATAGAAAGTATATATTAACAAAAAGGGCAAGAGAGTCAGTCCTGTTTAAAATGACATCATGTTCTTTCAGAGATCAAGCTTACTCAAGTAGCTCCCAAAGTGAGATGTCAGAGACCAACACCTGGAGCTCTAATCCAGATGAAGTCTGAGGTGTGCTAGACTCAGAACTCGGCCAAAACATAGGAACCTCAACAAAAATAAGCATGAAAACTAGCACTTAGAAAATGCGTCTGTCTGTGTTAAGATGGGAGAAATACATCAATCTCAAACTTGAGTTTTGGCAACAAGTACGAATATCATGCAAATTAACATTTAATAAATTCACTAACAAGTGGATACAGAAACAAGCTAAAAGGGAAGGACTGGTGTTACAGCGCTCAACTCTCTCTTCCATTTATTAAGAAAAAACTTGGAAAAAACAAGCTAGCACTTAAAGAAAGTAAAGACACCAGTGGAGAGAAAGTCAGAAGTAAAAAAATGGGGTGGGGGAGGGAAGGAAAAAACAGGAAACAGACGCTGAAGACAAAACAGGAAAGAAGGTCATGATTTGTCTAACAGCCAAAAAGCTGCAGTGAGGCCAGAGATGGGGGCAGGGTGGGAAGACACCAGAATCCCAGAATGAGCTAAACTACATGGTAAAGGCTACTGGTCAGCCCACAAGATCTCCCAGTGTTGGTCCTTCAAGTGCTAGGCTGCAGGAGATCCAGCAACTCTGGATATAAAAACCTGCCCATTAAAGCTGTTTGACCACAAAAGAACTTGTGAATTCCCAAATCTGCTCCCCTTAGGCCATACTGTTCCCACAAAATTTCTTTTCAAGAGCCTATAGTCTCTTTCCCATACAATCAAATGCCTCAACAAGAGGCAATACTTTAAAGATTCTTCCAGTTCTTACGTTTCTTCATTTTTTGTACAATAATTTCATTACAAGTTTCAAGACCTGTTCCTCTATTGTAAACTTTAAACAGAGTGCTCCTTCCTTTGCACTTGTAATTATTTTCTGTACTTATTCTTAAGCAGCAAATCCTTGCTTTGGATTGTCTGACAAGCTAAAAGTTGTGCTTCCTGGAAAAACTGGGTTACTGTATCTCCTAATCAATATAACGACAGAATTCTGATTACTTTACTTTTGCTTTTCTGGCTTATCTCCACATCCATAAGTGTTTCGGCTCCATTTAATATCAAGATTAGAGCCACAATATCTTGACAATTTAACTACATCTTTGGCTCACCAGTTCCTACACAGTAAGCTTCTTTCTGGTTTTAAAACACATCATGAATTATATCCCATTTTTGTTGAAGAGCTCAAGGACCAAACATCTGTCTAAAATATCTAAAGATGAATTAAGTGTTTTGTGGTAGTTATAAAACTGACCATCTATAAACATATTTCTGATGTTGGGAAAAATAATTTTACAGGGAGAGACACTTGATCACTATGACAAGAAAGTGACAGACAAGACATGCTCACTAGGACAGTAGCAGAACCAAAGCAAAAGCAGCTCTTGTCTAGGCCTCTGTTCTTAAATACTGACATCAAGTACTTCTAGATGTTCCATATAAGGAAACAACATCATAATCTTCAATGTATTCTCAGCTGAAACCCAGAGGTCACTTCTCTCCAGAAAGTGTAAGGGTGATGGTCCACAGAGGAAGTTTAATTTTGCTTAGACAACAGCAATACTACTCAGCTTCATACAGAGAAGAAAAAGTGGACACAAATCTTTTTGACCTGTTTACATTATGAGGTCCTCCAGACATGCACAAAAACTGTATTACATGCACAAAAATTGTATTACATGTACAGTGTGTAAGAACTGGTTTAGTGAGAATTATGAAATGTACAAAAAGCTATGACATGAGCTTTTTTACTTCTAAAAATTATAAACTAGAAGCATTCCCAGCTCAATTCCTACAAAAACTATTATACAAGCTAGAAGCTTGTGCACAACAAGTGATAACATTTTTGTGTTGAGCATTCCAAGCTAATTCAAGCTGTATGGCATCACTAAAAATCTGAGGCCAAATTCACGTCTGGAGGAGATAAACACTAGCTAAACCTTCCAATTCAACAATTAGAATTCACCACAATTATGCACAAATGAACCAAATTCTCATCAGGTGAAGCCCTCTGTGTTGGCAGATTCCTTTTATGAGGTACTGCTGTCATCACGTGGTTCCCTGTAACTTCATTAATCACCATGACCACATTTGCACAGAAACAATTCAATACTTGAAGCAAAATGAATATGCACTCTTTTTTCCGCAAAAAAAAAAAGCTGCAGCATTTCTCATGCCAACTAAGACAATGTTTCATTGTCTTCCTTAACAAAGGAGAATGGATTTTAGGCTGCACATATCTACAGAATACACTGCAACACTTGAGATAAAAGTTTTAAATATTAAAGTAAACTTACTGGAAAAGGGAAACAAATGAAACCGAAGGCATTCCTTTTAAGATATACAGATAAGTAATACAGTACATGTGGTGCAACTTCCAAATAAGAGTTTCAAATTGTTGAAGAGACAATTTTTGGTCCCAGAGAAGCTACATGAAACAAAATACTGTACCATACTTGACATAAAATGAAAAGTACTCTAAGCCATCCAAAAAGTTGAAAAGTTATATATATAATTCTAATTCTGAAAATACATTACCAGCTTGTGTTACCCCATGCTGGGATGCACATATACACCTTTCAAATATCTAGATACAGTCAGATGATCGAGAGAAATTCGGATGGAAATGGTGAAGAAAGAACTATGTTGAAGCAAGAGGTTCCATAATCCTGTAATGGGAAACAGATTCCCTAAAATTCCCAGGACACAGCAACAACGCTGTTTGAAGCTATGATGTGTGGGCTTCACCACTTGCAACAAGCAGAAACACTTCTTACTTCATATTAGTTTCACATAAGCATCTCTTTCATCCTCTTTTCTTCTCCCTCCCCTCTTATACCTTCACTTAATCTTACTTGCTTTTTTTAGAATCTTCCCGATTATCAATTAAGTACTATGCCTTCCCCTCTTAATTCCCTCACCATTGCTAGAAAGCCAAACTATGTCAAAAGCTGGGCTTATATCCAGACAGTTTAGCAACTCACCTGAACAAAAAGAACATAATTCAACATGCAAGCTGGATTTTTCTTTCAAATTATATCCACAGAAGAACAATCAAAATGAGCTGTTCACAAAATTATGTGAATGCCTTTATTTGCCAAGTGATCAAAACCAAAAAAATTTTAAATGTAGTACCTAAAAGCTGTTCAACTAATGACAAATTAAGCCACAGGCAAATACATAATATGAATGAAACAGCTCCAGAAATAGAGAATGCTTTTCTCCAGCTAAGTTTTTAATGAGGGCTGTACTACTACCTAGCATTGAGAATTTCTTTCTGCCCAAATCAACTGGAAACCAGTACAGCCAACATACCACAAAGATGCCTTGGGAGGCTGAAACAGAATTCAGCGTTTCCTTTTCTGTGCATCACAACATATCTTTCAGTTAGCACCTCAACATTCCAAATAACTGGGAGGTTGACAGAAATCCTATTAAAACAAAGAGAGAGCAAATCTGAAAATGGTATAGATCACCAGATTTTTCTGCTCTAAACTCCCAATGTATCTTGTTCTGAAAACCATGGATTGATCATATTCTTGATCCATAGCCTATGAAGATCTCCACACACCTTAACTGAAGGGATTACAGGCATCAAAACCCAACACTCGACTTCCCTTCATAGGGAATCTCTTCCAGAACAGCCCCTGACTAATGGAGATGAAAGTAGAAGGCCTAAACAGTTCTGATTCTGCCTGACTAAGGCGAAGCCTATGTAGAAGAAAAGGATTGTATGCTCTGTTGACGCTGTCAGTGACCTCCTTTAAACTGTCATGGCTGGGATGAATAGCCTAAGTCACCAATCCATTTTATGACTGCTCAATCTGAGCCAGGGTTTAAGCAGCATGCTGTGCTGCACAGGCTACATTAATATCAGTACACATTAAGATACGTGGAGTGCTGCAATCTGCTCATGCCCAATAGACAAAAAATATCCCTCAGCTTCGCTCTCACTGAGGACTGCCTTTATTTAAGGAATAAATTTTCCAATTCACAGAATAAATATAAAGTTTCAGTAAAAATATATGTTCTGCATTACTCAGCTCAGACCAGGTTTTACTGTTTGCAGACCTCACGCAGAGGTGGTAGAAACATCACATTCTTTTTTTCTTCTCTTAATTTGAACCGTGACACTACATTATGAATTGCCTCTAACTAATCTGTAGCATATCCTTCAGTAAACGAAAATAAACCCAGCAGGAACAAAAATCAACTATCAAAAGAAAAACTGCAAGAGGGAAAGATGCCATTTGTCTTTTCACTAATTCCTATCATTAGGGGCCTCCAGAAAAAGAAAGAATACTGAAGTCTCTTGGAAGCTGTGCAATATTTCTTCTACTTAGTGTTTAATCCCTTCAGGAAACACAGCAAGAATAAGAGGAACGCAAACAAATTTTAAGAAGCTTTGTTAGAGCAAGTTTTTCTTCTTCTAGTTCTGAGCACTTGGAGAGTGATCCAAGAAAAGTCTAACATTTAAACATTAAGTTCATGGAAAAAACTCTAATATTTATAAATGTCTTTTAGAGACACAAATAGGTTACTTTGTTAAAAAAAATGTGTATGGCTGTGTTTCTAAAATTCAGGAATTGTAAGTTCTAAGTATGGTGGCAAAGCAACAAAAACTCTCAATGTTAGATGCCAACTTTTAGGTAGTTCCAAACAGAGCTAGAACTGCCTATGGACTGAAACAGAAAAGCTGTATTTCTTAAACAACTAGAATAAGTATCCCAATAAGTTACACATCCCGCTTTTTAATCAGCTGCCCTGTAGCCAGTATTCATTGATCAACTCCATCAATAAGGGGGTGAAAAACTCTCAAAGTCAGCACAGCCTGCGGAAGGGAATTATTTCTCAGGATTGTCTAAACACACAGGTTATACTAATTTGATGATAAAACTCTCTTAAAGATTACATCATCTAATTTCAATTGATTGGCAGTAATGCTCTACCACACTATATGCATATGCCTGCATATAGATATTTTCATGATTTTGTTCTCAAAAATATCCATTTCTTTCTGTTCAGCAGCTGCTAAAATGCATTTATTTAATCAGTAATGTAATAGTGTATTTGGCATAGCTGCTGCACTACTCAATTACCCACACATTCAAGTTACTTTTTACCTTAATATGTACTTGTTTTTATACACTTCATTTTGTGACCCTGAATGGTAGTTATTTTTTATTTGTAACTGATACATCATAGTATTTAGAATGAAGCTGAAATTTGTTTTCAAAACACAGCATAGAACACAAACTGCACCAGTGAGATAAAAGTTTTGTAAAGACACTCAGTTTGATTTAAGACTTGGTATGTAAAGAATGCATTGCTATCTTCAAATTTGATTTCAAAACTCATCATGCTTGCTTTTTAAGTCAAGTGTGTCAGGCCCAGCTTCTTACCAGATTCTGAAGACAACGCTCCTTTTCAGGAATTAAGCAGCCCATAGATGCTAACTGTTTTCTCCCTGGAAATATATGATCTTTAAGGTCCCTGCAACCCAAACCATTCCATGATTCAATGATTGCACCTCAACTGGTAAACTAGTTTTGATAAACTCAACATGTCAAAATTCTTAGAAGCTATTATGTAAGAGCTTTAAAATTGGGGGTCTTCACTCTGCTTCTCAGCATGCTTTAAAAATTGTCAACACTGAAAATCCTAATAGTGTTTTAATTCATGGTCACTTACACAACACAAAGCAGCAAGGTCTTTTCCCCACTCCTACTCCCTAATCTCTCACACACCTATAGATATCAAATAGTTCTATTGGTCCTTTACAGCTCTGCCACAGCACTGTCTGCCACACTGTTTTTAAGGATGAGATGATGTATTATAGGTTCTGCCAGACTTGGTAGAAGCTTGACATGGTTTAGTTTATTAGTTCAAATGTATCCAACCAAAGTCTTCTGAACTTAAAGTTCTGTGTCCAAATATCTATATTCACATCAATACTTAACAGGAAGTATTTAGTTCCCAAATAAAATTACATACAGCTCAAGACAAAATACGCTATATCGCAATTCACAGCGCATCAGAACATGCCTTGTCTTTATGGTAAGTAATGAAGAGCATCAATACTTGATATACTTTTTTACCAATCTAAGCATATCACAAAAACGGTACTGCAGAAAAAAATGGATTTCTTATCCAATATTTCCCCTTTTAAATCAATATATCCCTAGAAGATGTATGTCCTCACAGCTGCTTTTCTCCAGTATCTCAAAGCAACAAGTATATGCTCATATACAGCCAAACGAGTTCAGAAACTAACAACAGTTAAAAAGTAAGAACTGTAAAACTTCAATATAACTGTTTTGGGGCTGGTATCCCAAGCTGCAGCATTTTTCATCCAGTTCATTTGGTCACATCAATTGCAGCTGCAGTCACATTTTTGACTGTAGAATAAACACATTCTAGAAACATCCAAAAATAGTGTAGACTTGGCCACCGGAAAGAAAAGCCTTGTCAAACTTTATTTCTCTTATCCAACTTTATTCCTTAACTTTGTAAAATTCAAATACATAATCAGCCAGGCAGGCAATGATACTAACTCTAAGCAGAAGAGTATTTTGACTGAAAGCTTGAGTCAAAGGCGCTCTTAGCAAGCCAACTGATTTATTTCCAGTATGAACATGAAGCATGACTACTATATACATCATGCACCCGCCCTAGCGTTAACCTAGATATCAACAGTGCCAAAAAAGATAGTGTTTTCTGATCCCCATATATACACATGATCAAATCTCCATATTCTTCTAATCCCAATTTTAACAGAACAAGGCTCTAATATGTATTATCCTATTCATACCTTATCGAAGTTTAATAAACTGGGCAGCACCACAGATTTTTCCCTAAATACAGGGATTTCTTCTCATGCTTGAAATCATGCATGTACTCTTGGTGGGTGAAATGTGAAAGAAAAAATAATGACTGGACTATTACTGAATCAGACTCTCCATTCTTAAAGTGTCTCAATGAACAGGGTGGAGTTTCAACTCCACTGTTAAGTCTTATTTCCCAGCTAATGCCCTCATGCACATCTCACATGAAAACACAATGTGTTTTGTTGCTTCAGTATCATGGGCCCTCCAAGGAAACTTTCCATACAAATCCTGCAGCCGAATAGCATAGAACTAAAATGAACAACTTTGTCCACAAGCAAGTGTGTATAGTAGCTCCATCTTGCCAAAAGACTTCAAACAAGCGACTCCCTTGGTATTGGAGCTGCGTACCTACACAATGAATTTAAGACTGAACCCAAAAAACCCTTTATTTGAATTTTGTATTTTCTCAGCCTCTCACTATCCATTAAGATTTCTTGGTGCTTCTTTGCAGATGAAATAGTTACAGCGAAATGAATCAGTGATCTACTGTTTTAGTGCTCTGCACAATGCAGGAGACCAGAGAGATTAATCCCTCTTTACTGGCAATGTGCAATACAGTTTAAGTCTTTCCCAACAGTGATGGCAAAATACATTTTTTAACTATCAGATCTCTCAACAACATTAAACATTTTAGACAAAAAAAGTTAAGTGAATGTTCCTCTCCTTGCTGTACTCCCTTCCTCTATCCGTGGTACCTCAGTACCTAAACGTACTGACTCCAACACAGCACCCCACAAGGCTGGCAGCCACTCTGCTCCAGCAATTTGCACGGGTGCCACCAGCCCCTACTTCTTAGGAACATGGGAAAGGGGAAAGGCAAGAGGATGGGCAGCACAGCTCACCTCTTGCTTCATCATTTTTTCTACAGGTACCCAAAGGCCAGGTGTCAGGAGGGGTGGAGGCTGGCACATAGAAAAAGGCAGTACGTGGTGTGCTGTGCCAGGTCCAGCAGACTCACCCCACACATTGTATTGTGGATTTTGATGACCTACATCATTTGGTTAACTCTGAGCCAAGCACGTACCATAAATTAAATCGTTTTAGGAAGCACATCTTGTGTCAGTCTGCACAAGATTCGGTACATGAAAAAAATAATGGACAAAGCTTTCTAAGCACAAAGCTTGACACTGCAATAGCATCTACAAAATAGCATACAAACCCTGTTAGACAGTGAGCTGTACATAACATGTGCTATGACATAATACACTGGAAAAGTGATTCCTCATAAAGTCCTTTTCATGTTGAAAACCCGCATCATTTTTGTACAGATACACATGCAAGCACTGTTCTGTTTCTCCCCTTCTTCTGCATTAAAAAAAGGACATAATAGTAGAAGAAAAGGATTTACAAATGCTTACTGAGAAGACAAACTAAGTCATACGTGTGCCAGTAATAGTACTCTGGGTATACCATATCAACCAGCTTAGGTGTCTACTCCCTAGTTCATGTAATACTCTGCACTAAAAGACTACAGTATTTCCCCACTTTATGCACAAATACATTTGCCCTGTTTCCATAAGTTTCATGGGAAAAGAGAATAAAAATCTATAAAAAAAGGATGGATGATAACACTTATGCTGTTTTTCCACTAGTCACCACAACAACCACCAGTATTAATTAGCAGATCATACACTGTAGGACCAAAAATAAAACACATTCTATTTGTGTAAAGAGAAAAAAGATCAAAATAGCTCAAGTTTAGCTGATTAATGGTAATTCTTTATGAATTCTCCAAATATGTTTGACATAGTGAATATTCAGTATCACATTACTTCCAAATAAAAGTGATATCACTGTAAGAGTAGGAAAAGCACATTGTAAACACACACACACTACACTCATTTGTTTTTTGTAATGCAAGAGCTACAACAGCTTTCAGAGCTCCTCTACACTGGATGAGGAAATCTGAACTATATAGTAACTCTACACTGGAAAAAAATTGCAAACAACTTGAGAAAATCTGATATAAAAACAGTTATAAACTTCTAGACTAACTATACTGAATATGTGGGGGGGTTTTTCCACATGAAAAGTGAATGAGATTTTGGGGCCACTTTCCCTAAAAGGCAACAGGATTAACAAACCTAAGTAACCTTTCAATGGTACTTGCAAAGGTCTTGAAATAGGTCAAGTTTATTTTCAGTTCTTGATGACCCAGGAGACCTATTTCAAGTCTTTAATATCTAACAATTCAAACATCCTAACACTCACCAAAACTGAAACTAGGACTTTGTCAACTTACATAGATGTCATAGTGCTGAGCATCTCCTCTATGCACCACTTTAAACTTTCAGAATAGGAACACAGAAATGCGATGTACTTTCTCTGCTGCTTTGAACAGACAGCTCACTTTTTAGCTGCTCAAGGAATGTGTTCTGCACTCTCTCATAATTTAATCACTGTCAGTCATAACAGCCTATTGTGAAAAATAATCCACTCATTTATTTTATCATTGGTGCACTCAAGCATGGTCAATTTGCAAGCAACATAGTCACATGCATCAGCCACGAGAGATCCATTACGGAGCTGCTGGAAAGTTTGTGAACAAACAAGTTGCTTTCCTCTGATTATCCATAGGCTAAATCTAGAAGTCTCACAGCCTTTCATCCTATTTTCACAAGAGCAACAAACCAAAGCCTTCAAGCAACAGTTTAGTGTTTATTTAACACATGCTCACATAGTCAATAGGCTAATTAAAACTTCAAATGTTAATATTAAATTACAGCAATGATATCTCATCCAAATCAGGTGCTCATGAAGGAAAATGTCACTTTAATATCAGCACAGTAGCTCACAGAACACCTGACAACAAGCAGCAGAGCTATCTGTGGACCAAAAGCACAGGTGCCATTGGAAGCATAGGTACTGTAGAAGGTACAAAGCTTGGGAGCTACCAGGCTGTACAGCAATCAGGAGAGGCCAAATTGCAGCCAGACCAGGACACCTGCATGCATTTAACAAGCCCTACTCACCGCATCAGGTTAATGAAGTCATGCAAGAAAAACAAGTAATAGCTTTGAGCTCTAAGAGATCCAGACACAGCTAATCCAAGAATTGCCACTATGTATTAGCAGTTATGAACAGACTGAGGAGTTACACAAGTACACACATTTTTCAAATGTTTGCACACACATATATGTATGCCATTCAGCAAGACCTGAACAGACTCAAGAGTTGGGCAGAAAGGACCCTAATGAGTTCAACAAAGACTAGAGTCCTACACACAGCAAGGAATAACCCTGTGCACCAGTACAAGCAGATGTGCTGAGAAGGACCGGGGAATCCTGGTGGCCAACAAGCTGTCCATGATCCAGCAGAGTGCCCTTGTGGCCAGGAAGGCCAATGGTATCCTAGGGTGCATTAGGAAGAACACTGCCAGCAGGTCAAGGGAGGTGATCCTGCCCCTCTATTCAGCCCTAATGAGGCCACAGCTGGAGTTCTGTGTTCAGTTCTGGGCTTGCCAGCACAAAAAAGGCAAGGAACTACTACTGGGAAGGCTCAAGTGAGGGCTACGAAGATGATTAGAGGACAGAGGCATCTCTCTCAAGAGCTATGACTGGCCTGGAGACAACTGAGGGAATCTTATCAATGTGTACCAATATCTCAAAGATGGATGTCAAGAGGATGGGGCCAGACTATTTTCAGTAGACAATGGACAGACTCAAACAAAATTTCACCTGAATATGAGGAAAAATTTCTCTACAGTGAAGGTGACTGAGCACTGGAACATACAGCCCAAAGAAGCTGTGGAATCTTCTTCTCTGGACATATTCAAAACCTCCCTGGTCACAATCCTGTACAACCTGCCATAAGTGAACCTGCTTCAGCAGGGCAGTTGGACTGGATGATCAGAGGTCCCTTCCAATCCCTGCCATTCATTGATTCTTTATACTATAGTCTTACCTCTCAGCCAGCCAAAGATTCCTCAGAAAATATCCTCCTACATGAGACATCATATAAATTTCTATTATAATAAAGATTGGTCAGAAAATCATTCTGATTATTATAAATTCTAAAGCCTTTTAAGTATTTTCACATGATGATTGCTGAAACTGAATGGTTAAAAAAAATATTTTACATGAAGTAACCCATTGAATCCTGCCCTTTTGTGTGCCATATGCAGAACACTTGCATAATACCCTGCTCCTTAGAGTTCTCTCATCTCTTCCTCTTTAAATACAGGATATAATTAAAAACACTGTGGTTCAAGTGCCCACATTTCCAGTGTTAACATTTTTAGCCAGGATATAGAGATAGTGCTAGACCACTTCTAGGTTTAAGTTTAAAAAGAAACCCAAGTAAACAAGGAACACGTTGTGCACTCAGACATTAACGATCCTTGGCAAGCTACAGAAGCCTCACCTGCCCATCCTTTTGGCAGTATTATGATGCTTCAGGGTAACCTATATGGGAGGCATGGCAGTCCTGCCAAAGCCTCACACATTTATCTGGGGAAAAAAAATTGTAGACTGCAGATGCTGATAATTTTGAGCACTCTGGTTTGTATTACGCTGTGTTCCGCAATGTACGTGACCAAACCAGTATTGGAACTCTCACAGCATACGAAGATTAGGTATTTCTATGACTTTGCTAGAAAAGATTCCCAGACAAATCATAGGTAGTTTCTTGTTTGTTGTAAGTAGATTTGCCTACAAGTCAGAGTATAATTAATCACAGAATCAATCAGGTTGGAAAAGACCTCCGAGATCATCAAGTCCAACCTATGACCTAACATCACCATGTCAACTAGACCATGGCACTAAGTGCCACGTCCAGTCTCTCCTCAATCACATCCAGGGATGGTGACTCCACCTCCCTGGGCACAGATACTCCATCACATAATACAATGCACTCCAGTTAATTAATAGAGTCCAAGTATTAAGGCAGCTGCTTAGGTATTTTATGTCTTCAGTTAGATTTTTGGCTGCTAGAAGAAAACCTGTTTGGAATGCAATTGCTTTTACAATGAAAGTAAGTAAGTGACTTCCATAAGAAACACACAGTGTATCAAAGCTGTCTAAAAAAGCATACGTACACATAAAAAGTTGTAAGAAGAGCATCATGCTTATTCCCCCATTTATAGAAATTTAACTTCTAAAAGTGTTGGGTATCATGAAATATGACTTCTCAATAAACTATAAGTTCTATACCTCATTGAGTTATTTCTTTATAACCAAAAAAAAAGTATTAATATAGCAAAACTCCTGGTTACCTTTGCACTAAGCTACAAATCACCATACAATTCAACTTTAAGGTGTCGATAAAGCAACAGAGCCCCACCACAGCTACCCAAAGAAACTGAAGTAACTAATTCAAACCAATACTTTACAGGAAACCTTTTCAGGCTCCAAAGTTTACTATTATTGAATTTTCCAAAGAAGTTGGTGGGAAGCAATTTTTCATGCAGCAGTCCGATGAGCACTCAGAAAAAGGCTGAGAACAAAAGCTGGAATTTACTACCCAATTAGGTCAGACACATTAGTGCCTCAATAAGCAAACACACCAAGCCTCTGCCACGGTTAAAGCCCCTAATTCAGCAACACTCACACTTCAGGCACTGAAAAATTTAACTCTGTCACTTGTCAATTAATAGATGTAAATTCTGAAAAAGACAAAGCAACAAAAATCCACCCCAGCATTCTCATCTGCAAATTAGGCTGTCAGACTTCTCTTCAAGAAATGGTGGGTTTTGATCACTGGTTTCTCTGTTAACTTTAACTCTGTGCCTCTGCTACCTACCCAATCTACAGGTTGTTTCCTGTCAGAAAGCACTGATGGCAGTGTCCCTTACCATATACACCTTATACAGATATTTAGTATAGATTTTCAATAGATTCCCAGAAACTTCCAGTTGTCACTTCTACATAAGTCTTCAGCTTCAGAATTAAGTCTGAAATGTAATGTTTTTCAAAAATGTCTCTATGGACTTAGGCATAAGACAAATATATTTATTTAAGTAAGACTTACTAGTGACTAAGTTAGTGTCTCCACTTGACCCCTTGAGCAACAATGGGGTTGCAGCCAATCTGTAGCTACAGTAAAAGTATCTCTGGCAGCCTAGAAGTGAGTTCCCTGCCAAATTAATTATCAATATCAGGCTATCACAGGGACAAACACAAGTCCCCTGGATCCCCCCTAGCCACAGACATCACAGCATCATCCTGATATGCCAGTGAGTGGGTCCACCTGGGTCCACTGCACTCAGCACTCCCACTTATGAACTACTGCTGATGTTCCCCTCTCTAAGAAAGGATATGCAGCTTCTGGATTCTCAGCCAAACAAAAATTTTGGTGTGAAATCACAGGGCATTTAAGTTTACTGTCATTTCAACAACAGTGCTACTTTAGGATGACCCTAGACAACTAGGGAAAACTTAGTTTCCTTCTGACT
Source organism: Acanthisitta chloris (assembly GCF_000695815.1). NCBI lineage: Eukaryota > Metazoa > Chordata > Aves > Passeriformes > Acanthisittidae > Acanthisitta > Acanthisitta chloris. The sequence continues at coordinate 58,903 of NW_008659031.1, forward strand.
GTGAAACCAAGTGTTTCACTGTCTATTTGAAATGGTGGGTATTTCGGAGACTTTCAAGATAGTTAAAGAAATACTTGCTATAAGAAAAAAAGCAAGTGACTAAACCTGTACTCAAAATACAGTAAGTTTCTCCTAATCTCCTTTTCAGAATTCTCAGATTGACATAATGCAACTGGTTTGCATCAGACTCCATGCAACAGTGCAAAAGTTATTCCACAGAAATAAAATTTTCAAGGAAAACTTGTTTTATCCTGGGACACACAGCACCTTTGTTGCAATGACTGACTTGACAATACCTCTAACCAGAGGCTGCCTTTGGAACATAATGTGAATATATAATCAGTTCCAGTTTGAAGTATACTGTATTGCAGAAACCAAGAACTCTCTTGCTCTGACACTATATGCACTAAAAGTAATAGGAGATGCATTTGATCATCTCAGAACTCATTGTAAGGGCAACCCCAAGACTGATATCCAAGTAAGATGTCAGGCACAGCAAGTACTAATTATAAACTCTCTTCAAATGGCTGGACTAAAGAATAAGTAGAAAATGTTTAAAGGTGAACATTTCATATCTCCAGAAATCTTAGAAAGAAGCAAATTTGACAAGTGAAACCTTCAGTAGGAAAAAGTTTTCTACTGCCATGACACAACCACTTTTAGTCCAGTATTAGACTAGTTACTCTGCATTGTCTTTTTTTGAGAAAAACTGAATACTTCCATGGTGGTTAATGTATCTATTTGATTTATAAAGGATTTGCTGAATTAGTTTTTTTCCAGAATACTGTTTTAAACACAGTGGATTTACTGGTTTGGCTAGTTCATCCAATTCCAACAGCAAGCTAGAGCAGTATCATAGGTCAAGCACCACATTTCTCAAATTACCTTAGCTTTAAGTTTTGTACACATTATTGAAACACTAAAGCTTTTCAAGGTTTCTTCAACCCTTTATCCTATTTCAAGCATCCTGATAGGCCAAAGAATTAAAAGGAAACTTATTTTAAAGAAAAGCAAAGCTATAAGAGGAGATGCATGATATCACTCATAATGAATCCATCTTCAAAAGTGAATCACAAAGACATTTTTAAACACAGCTGATGTTTAGCTTTTGTCTATTCTGTTAAAAGGCACCAGTTAGGTGACTGAACAAGACCATTAGCTGCTTAATTGATTTGAAACTTTAGGGACAGAGCAGCACAAATTCAAGGCTTCCCACTAGTACTGACAAAACTAGCTTTTTCCAGTCAAATTCATTTTTGCTGCAGCAACAGTATTAGCTCCAACTTCCATAGTTTAGGAGCTCCACTGATGTCTCCAGCCTCACTGCTGTGGCTGCAGTCCCACTGTCTTCATGCTGGGCTCCTGACTTCTCTGTCCAAATCCCTAACCTTTGACAGCTTCCCAGAAGTCTGCCCAATTTCAGTCAGAAAAAAACAGAGCTAAGGATACTGCAAGAATCAAGCTTTGCTCCAGTTTGCCTCTGCTTTTCATAACTGAGAGCTGCTGCGAAGACGTTACCATAACAATGCCATAGAGGATGGGGCAGGATGCAGCAGGCAGAGGACAGGGCTGCAGACCACGGGCAGTGTCAGCACTCTGAGCCGTTCAAGCAGCCTTTGTGCCAACACAGGCAAAACAGCCTCCACTCAGGGAATCTCTCCTTTGGTTCTAGACTGAGGTTATGCTGCCTTTATCAGCCCCACATGCTACAGATCAATTCAGTGACAAAAAACGTTAAGCAAAGCATATAACAAAGGCAAACTCTGTCTAAACCTTCTCCTTCCAAAACCATTCAAACTACTACTTTGCCCCCAACATTAACTTTTGGTTAACAAAACCCAGCCGTTTGGGAAATCATTCTGATTAGTACTCACAGGGCGTTACTTTAAATTAAGCATTTCAGTTAAACTTCATTTTTTTGGGGGGTGAGGGTGGGTAGAGGAAGAAATCAGGCTACTACTACTACTACTGAAACAAAACAAGAAGAAATTAGTTTGTTTCCAGTTACTGCTACATTCACTGCGAATTATTTTACTTGAACCTCCTGAAATGCCTCAGGAGACATTCTTTTGCATTAAGCTTGCAATTACACTACAAAGCTATGCCATAAATTCTTCACCCCATTACAGATGTCCCTCTGTTTACAGCCACACTGAGCTGTTGCCATCAGCTACCTGCATTTTACACAGACTCAGGCTATTTTAAAAAAATAGCTTTTAAAATTTATCTGCACTTCCCCCTAAACACTCTTCTTGGTATCTGCAGTATCTACAGCTTGCCAGTACTTCCCAGTCATAGGCTCATTCTCTTAAGTGTTTAAAAACTGCTCTCGACTATCCTCCACACTCTAAGTCATTAAGAGCTTTGCAGTTTTGCCAGAATTAGGTCATAGGCATAAAGTATTTTCAATACTAATTTCAAAGAGTTATTTTTGTCTTATTAAAGTAAGAAGCACCATTCTTTTCATTCAGGAATACCAAACAGGTACATGATTGAACTGGTAGATAACACCATTTTTAAAATTACAATATCCATCCAGTTAAATCTTGCCTCATCTGATGCCTCTAAAAAAAATAATTTCCAATGCTCCTTCATTCAACTTTTCATTGCAATGCACATCAAGTGTGTCCATTCCTAAACAAGTTAACTTTTAACAACTGAATAAACAGCAGGTCCATACCTGGAAGAAGGATGTCAGGTACCATCTAGTAAGACTACAATTGCTCATTAAAATACTGGCTTAAGATGTATTTCCTCAGGTCGTGTCTAAAATTAACTACTTCACATATGTGGTTTAGGGAACAGTCACCTAAAACGCTAATGACAATAAACAATGGACAATCTCTGTCTTTGTAGAATGTGAACAAAGTTGAAGCAGCACTCTTATGTGAGCAAAGGAGGGGATACAGAAGAGTGTACAGTGGCAGAAGTTCCCTAAATGGAAAACTGCTGCCAAAGGAATTATATCAGGTATCAAGCCTCTGTTTGTTTTTATGCTATAAATACAATAGAGACTTCACCTGCCAAATCAACAATAACCCTTTTCTGCTAATTAATACCAACGTAACCAATTATCTATATGATACAATTAAAGCAAATTGTAGCAGTAATGCATTTTTTGTCTTGCCTATGGTTACAATCTCTTGTGAAATGCCAAGTCCTCAGAAACAAGAGTCAGGATCCTTGACTCGGGATAGATATCTAAAGATCAATCTTTACAAGCTGTAGCACTGGCTTTGGGAATCTACTATTTTAATCTCTTTACAAAGAAATCTAGTCTTGTGAAGTATCTTCAGGAAACACCATAGACACACTTGTGATTTCATGCTAGATAAAAAAACCACACTCCTTTATCTTCACGACAAAGTCATGTTCAATACATCGATTCTAAGAAGATACAAAACGCTTCACATGTGGCAGATACAACTGAAACTATGGAAGACTCTGCAGTTATTTCAACTGTCCCTTTACTGGCAGCACTTGAGTTTGTCCTTAAAGAAAACCAAATAATTGTTGTGTGAATCCAATTCCTTTGAATTATGGATAGTAGCTTCTATATGCATGGTAACCAAAGTATTCACTCTTTGTAGCTTCAGCTTTCCTTGCTGCAGACTTACCAAGCTACAATTGAGATCACACCACTGACCAACAGATATACGATGAAACTGAGCTAAGAGCACCAACAGTTTGTTAGGGTCAGGCATTTCACACAAGCGAATTGGTAGATAGGAAATTTACATGCCATAAAAATACACCACAACCCATAGCTTACACGGAGTTAAAAAGAATGTCACTATATAAGCCTCTATTTTACATTAAGGTGCTAACCTAAAATAACTCCTTAGTACCAGAGGAAACTGACTGGCTTTTAGAAAAAAAAATTCACATAAATTTCACTGCGCCATAAAATCAGTTTACAGTCAAAAAATATTCAAAATATTCCTTATATATTTCTCTCCCATCCTCCACACAAAATTTACTTTAATATTAAAGGAAATAGCCTAGATTTTAAGACATTTGAGTCAGCTTAGCAGTGTATGATCAGTTTTACACATCTCAAAGCAAGCTTTAAAAACATTAAAATTTGCTTGAAGACATAAGCTGGAAAGATACATGCAATACAATGATTTGCTACTCTCCATATTCATTCCACAGAATGATTATAAAAATATGTGTAGGGAGAATATTCCCATAAAATTTCAGAACTGTATTCTATTCAAATGATATAGAAGAACAAGAAGTTTATAAAAAATACTCAAATTGTATTAATGCAACACCTGAGCTACCTTATTAAGCAGGTTTATACTAACAATTTGGGAATTTCAAAAAAAAAAAAGCACTAAAAGTACTAAACTCTTCTTGAAAACCATGAGAAACCAGAGGATACTAGACATCCAGTCTTTCCCTCAGAATCTTTCCCTGTTGTCTCACTTCAGTTTTACAGCCTTTAACATATCTAAGCCATTTCAGCAGCACAGTCATCACTCTCACAGAAAGTCTGAGACAACTGTTTTTGTCCCTGTTCTTGTGTGAATGGGGAAGCCACTGTCACCTGAAATGGCACAGTTATCAATACAGGTCTGAGCACTGACTGAGGACTAAAGGTCACAACACTATGTTTGACCCCAGAAGAACATTTTTAAAAAGATCTAGCCATGTATTTAAAAATTAGAAATAATGATCAACTTTGCAGTTGATAAGCAAGAAAAGCCTGTGTCCAAAATTTCTGGAATGCCTGCGTGGGCAATGCCATTTGTAATTCTGGGGGTTGGTGCACTCGAACAGTAGTTCACAGATCTTTCAGATACAATTAGATTGCAGATCATTGGTTCCATCACAAGAAGCCTAGACCATCCCCAAATTTAGGCAATATTCACAGGATATTTAACTAAAATGCAGAGGGGGGTTACTAGAAGCATAACCAAAATGTTGCCTTCTCCAGCTAACCCTTACCCTCTCTCTCCCCAGTGCACTAGGGAAGGAAGAAGAACCAAGAGACCAAATAGGACCCATACACACTGAGCTTTCTGTCCCACTGTGGAGACTGGGATTTATAATCAAAACTGTCTGGGACACAGACTGCTGCTAGTGTTGCCTGCAATGCTGGCAGGCTGTTAAAGTTACAAAGAGAGAAGTATGGGCCAAAATATGTACTCTTGTCTGCCAAGCTTATAATCCTGATGCATACTTCCTGATAGGAAAAGGATTTAATAAATATGAGACAATTTCCCTTTCCCTTTGCTCAGAAACGATCTTCTTTCCCACATGCTCAAGGTCAGAGAAAGAAACAGCACAGCCTCTACGTTTAAAAGCAGCTGAGCTAATTCTCTGCCTGGAATACTCAGCTTCATTTGATCAAACATATTCCAAATTCTCTTAACTCAGATGACAAGCACCAGGACACATTTTGGAACCTAACAGTCCCTTGTCCCCTGTTACAGGTTCTCTCCTGGTCTGAAACAGCAAGGGAACACCTGTGAAGGACTAAGGATTTTGCACTTGAGTCATGGCATGCCTTGGTTAACATCAGGAGAAGGGCAATTTGCTACAAGCTTTCAGTGTCAGAAATGTTTAATTGAAAGACAGGGTACACATAGCTTGAGGGACAGCTTCGATAGTTAAAAAGGCCACAGTAAGTACAGAGAAAAGCAAAATACATCCATCAGGGAATCAAGTAACAGACAGCACTACAGAGCTGAGTCAGTCAAGCTTACTTTATTCCTATAGCATGGCAATTTTTAGTAATTAGTTTAGTATATTACCATGAGTGCTACTAGTAAAATACAACAGAAACCAAGGCTAGAAGAGTCCTCATTAAGGAAAAACTAAGGGCAGCTAACAATACATTCAAAAGATCTTGTTGAAGAACCAATATGAAGGCAGTATTAACTATGTTAAAACCCTAGATCAAAAACAATCTTAATGCATTTAAGATAACTCTTACTTTCATAATAAGGCTTCCAAAGAAGAATCAGCTTTCATTTAGGTCTAACAGAGAAGAGCTGCCACGTACTGAAAGATGCCCAGCAAATGACTTAAGTGTTACTAAGGTAACGATCATGACTGCATTTTCCTAACTTGCAACATCCTTCTGCTAGTTAACATCTTTTCCTATTTGTGAAAAGGGAGGAAATAAGACCTTTTACTCATGACAAGCTGTCAGAGATTTCAGTTGCTAAATAAGACATGTTCAGCTGAGTGAACTCAAAAGCTTACAGAGGATATACCAAGAGCTGACATGGTTTCTGAAACAAAGGTTGTAATCAACGGGAGTGTCTGTCTCTTCTCCCAAGTAACAAGCGATAGGGCAAGAGGGAAACAGCCTCAGGATGCACTCAGGGAGGCTTAGATTGGATATAAGGAAAAATGTCTTCACTGAAAGGGTGGCTAGGCCCTGGAACAGGCTGCCCAGGGAAGTGGATGAGTCACCATCACTGGAGGTATTTAAAAGACTTGTAGATGTGGTGCCTGGGGACATGGTTTAGTGGTGGGTTTGGCAGTGTTAACCCTAACAGTTGGACCCAATAATCTTAAAGGTCTTTTCCAACCTGAATAATTCTATGATTCTATGAACACAGAGTTTATATGGCAGCAAGATATACCCAACAGCAAAAGGCAGTCTACAAATACTCAGTTTTACCAAAAGCCATTGTTGTACCAAAAACCATTCCTAAAGTAAAAAGCAAGCAAATAGGTTAAAGACGTCAGAGAGGGGAAAAGTCTGCTAAAGTAAATCTGAAGATTTACTAAATCTGAAACTCACACGTGTGGACAGTTAACTGACCACAAAAGCTGAGCTGCAAAGCGGTGCATGCTGCAGGCATATGAACTAATAATGCAAAGAGAATAACGCAGCTAAAAAATAAACCAATAAAAAAAAAAAAATCTGTCTCCTGAACCACTAGTTTGGTAATTTTGGTCAAATATTCATGCTAGTCTTGCAAGGACCCAAATCAAGTTAGCTCATACTGGTTATCAATGCACCTCAACTGTTGCAGCTGACAAATCTGAGAACACAAAATTTGAGCACCCTGGCATCTTGGCAGCAATTCCTCAGATCACAAATAACTCATGACATCATTTCTGCACTGCTGTCACAAAGGCACAGAATTTGTTGCAGTTTACTAGGCATAGGGCCCTCTTACGACTGGAAGCAGAGAGCACAACAGCTATGTATGGAAACAGAAGTGTCATGTCCCAAATCAAAAGGTTACCTTTACTCACAGCTGGGGAGTCCATCTACTTGTGATCTGAGCACTAATAGACAGCCTGAAAGCTGCAGTGGTGGCTTAGACACATCTTCACATTTACACAATACATAAACCACTTTGGTGTCACCCAGGGAACTGACTATTTCAATTTAGATGCATTATTCTTTTGAAGAACATACCAAGTACAGAGAGTATGTTAGAAGTATCTATCATAAAATACATCAGAGAAGTTCATATGCAGACTTCGTAGAGCTTAAGGTGCTTAATTACATTTCTTGACTTTGATAAAATAACAGTATAAATCAAGTTACAATGTTTTTCAGACTCTATGGGGAAAAGGAAAAAGTGAAGCATCTTTGGCATCCTATTACATGAACTCAGCAGATCTGAGTTCATAATGGCATCTCAGCCTTTCCTGAAAGCTCAGGAGGTACCTCATACTTAATAACACACTGGTCTCCTAATGCTACAGAACAACACAGATAAAACACCTTTAAGACCACAAAAAAAATAATTACAAAACATTCAGAAATCTCTTAATACATCCATCTTTCCATTTTTTAGGTAAAAGAATCAATTTTCACTACAATAAATTCCTCTCAAAAAGGTATTTTCCACCTATCTACTGCCTATTTCAGCATTCTCCCTCTGTTAACTGCTGGTAGAGATTTTAGAAAGTCACTATGACTATTTTATGCAAGAACTTCTTTAACTGAGAAGTCAAGAATCTAAAAATATAACGTTACTTCAGGCAATGACAGTATCGTAATCAGAAGAGATTAGTTCTACTAATTACAGAGTGCATAAGAAAAACAGGAGTATTAAGTCAACAACAATCAGTGAAGATGTTTCAGAAATGTTTTAACTTTACTGACTAAGTTAAAAATGCTTAAGTCAAAACTCCCTACATTAAGAGGAAACAAAACCATCCACAGGAAGCAAAGCAGTATTTTACTGATCATACACTGCTAAGCTGACTCAAATGTCTTGTGAGCACAAAACCACAACACTGCAGCGTCACTGCATTACATCAGACTGCAAGTCTGATTACTTCTCACTTTCTCCACTTTATGCTATTCAATAATTAGCTGTCAGCCAGACCTCTGAATGTCACCATTTGCACTATGACGCCCAAAAACCAGTCACAAAGCCCACTAGCTGTGAGAAGAAAAAGACTAGCAGCATTTACTCATGAGGCAAAATAAGCACAGCTTATCCTAACAGGGTACAAATGGTTGCAGAACCAAAAACCATAAGTGACTTAGAGGAACAAAAAAAGCAACTTTAGATCCCTCCTTTTCTCTTACTTCTCACCCCAAAAGTTAAGCCCTCTTTAGCACATCAATAAGAAACAGAAAGTTAGTGGAAATCAAAAGCCCAGGATCTCCTACCTATGCACTCCACATGAAAAGTGACTTCTCTCTTGCTACACTTCTACCCGTGTAGCACCAAGCTAAGAATTTGAAGAGTTTGATCTTTCTGCTCAGTTCCGCAAAACTTCTACACTAAAATTTCCAAGTGTTTTGAAGAACAGCAGCAAAACAACAAAGCATACAAATGGTTAAAAAAAGTAACTACAACCAAATCGGTGGATCAAACTGGAAAACTGAATATAGTACACTCCCTTGGCTGACAAGCACTGAATTACTGGTAAAACTCTTGCAGAGTATTCTAGGTCCTTGTGGAATTACCAGCCCTTCAGGGTATCTGCAAGAGACAGTTGTCATGTGAACAACTGCATATGCTTGAGAAGTGTAGCCTATGGCAGTGCTTTTCAAGTACAGAGACAGGTCAGCAAATTGAAAGGTTTTTCATGAAAAGAAAGATATACCTTAAAAGCTAACAAGGCATCTCCCTCAGTCTAGGGGGCTGAAAGGAGCAACAGCTGTTTTCAAAACAAAGGGCCAGAAGCACTGCATGGGAGCATATTCAGGTTAGTTTGATTCTACAGAGGAGTCTTTATACTGCAATCATGTTGATGTAAGGTTTATATTAGATTATCTCATTGCAGGAATAGTTATGGTGCCTATTTTTAAAGAAAGCATTCTGAGGTGACTGCTTCAATTTCAGCTAAAGCCCTGAATATGAGCACTTTCACATAAAGCAACAAGAAGCCTTCCATAATACACTAGTGTAACATTCTAAAAATCCAGCTGTGGATCAAGTAACATTTTACTGCTCACATCAGAGACCAAGTTTTGCATACCTTCACAGCATGTCACCATCAGACCGCTCTCAACTCATTACAAATGTTTCTTTAGCAATGACTAACAGGAAAAAAATAAAGCCATCCTCATTTCTTCAGCAGACAGGACTTGGTAAACAACAGTTGTGTTTACTTTAGGGTTAATTCAAGGGGAGACCAAAAAGATGAGAAGAAAATGCAGTGGGGAGGAGAGGTTAAAAGAGAGCTGAAAGGATGAAGCAGAGAGAAAATACAGGGACCCATCCATGCCTTTAGAGGATAATCTGGAGGGAAGGAAAAGAAATAATACTCACAAAATTACTTCTGCTGAAAATGGAAACCCAACTTCCATTGCTTAACATGACCTCCATACAGACTACAGATACTCAGCCTTCTAAGTACATTCTTCTTTTTAAGGGTCCCACAATAGAACCTTTAGAAAATAGCTCAAAAATTCTGTCCTTGCATGATCCATGGACACAGAGCTGCCCACTGACATCACTACTTTAATCAGCTCAAACTTAGTACTGAAGAAAAAATTTCTACCATCTTGTTAGTGACCAAATTTGCTGTTCAAATATTTGCACATACAAGATAGATATGATCAAAGGTACAAAAGTCACACTCTAGGCTCGCCAAACCAAAGAAATAATGAATCATAGTCAGAAATGTCTCAAGTATCCCTAGTTCCAATTTACTCCTACACAGTGGTACATTTTCCCTCCATGCCCTCATAGCTTCACCATTTCAGACTACTAATGCTCTGCAAAAACGTGTTAAAGAAAAAAGAAATTGTAATTTTACTTTCTGTCACTAAAAATATGAACTGTTAATACGCTGATAATAGCAAGTAACCAGAGAATCGGTATAGATGGAATTCCCATTATAGCAAAATCTTGCTGTTCTAGTAAGAATACTTAATACTCATAAATCTTTGCTTTGACAGATAACAAAGGTGCTATTCTATGATTTTTGATTTTATTAAACTCATATACACTGCAAAACTTTCCTGCTCTGTTTGTTTGAAAATCTTGCACGACAGAACAGTGTTAGCTTGAAAGTTACTGAAGCCTCTACAACACCAAGGAACTTCAGTAAGAGAATTTCCACACAACTGTTCAAGGATCAGATACATTTTGGAACTATCAAATACAAATGTACTTGAACACATCTAAGGAAATAACCTTAACTGCCCAGAATCAGGTATTTTTCTGTGACAAAATTAGACCAATCCAAGCCATACTTGTCATGAAACACTGTTGCTTTGCATAAGTATACAGAAGCCCTTTTCCTCAAATCAGAATCAAGAACTGAAGAGCCATCTGACAGTAGACCAATGCCACAGTGCTGTCCTGCACTCCCCACAAACACACAGAGCAGCAAGAGACAGAGGAAAGTGAGCAGTAGTTCCAACAAGCTGATGGGAGGCACAGCCTGAAGTCAGCCAGCAGAAGCAGCTCTTATCTGAAAAAGAGTAACTCCATACCGAAACAAAACAAACAAAACCAAGAACACACCACCACACAAAAGAACTTTGTTTCGCCAAAACAGAGGGATCATCATTATTCCATTTTATACTGAAAAACAGCAGTACGATGAAAGAAAAGGAAGATTTGGCAAGCTACGGAAACAACTGGCAACAGACAACACTACCTAACATTAATTCAAACAAGTAATCAGGCATTGGAATGGGCTGCCTGAGGAGGAGGTGGATTCACCATCCCTGGAGGTTTTCAAGATGAGACTGGATGTGGCACTTAGTGCCATGGTCTAGTAACAACAGTAGGGTCAGACTTGATGATCTTTGAGGTCTCTTGCAACCCGGTTGATTCTATAATTCTATGATTCTGTGATCCGTAAAGCAGGATATTATTCTTCTAGAAGCTCCAACTGTCCACGGTACTACTAAGTTTCAGCTCAACTACTTATATACTGAAAGTAATCTAATGCTACTAAAATTATAAAAAACCAACTACTTTTTCTACTGAAGTTCTCAAAGAGCCCAACTGCAAAATTTAATTTAAAAGTATTCAAATTTAAAAGAGAACAGCATCCAAAAACAAATAGAAGGCAGACAAAAAGAAAGTAACACTCAAGGAAAATACAATCCCTAATAAGACATGCGTCTTTACTAAGGTTAAAAGTAACCAACAAAATATCCCAGGCATCATCAACCTATTTTACAACTATTTTAAGTTACCTCCTGATGTTGAAAACTTAGAACACTTCCTCTGTAACAAGGACTAGGATAACTTCTTCACACACAATGCAGTACAAATTCTAACACAAAATCCAAGTACTTCTAGTCCTGCTTTGGATTTCATCATTGCTGAAAATACAGCTATGCTAGCTCTGAAACAGTAGCTCACCAAAAACACTCCAGTATCAGAGGAGTATGGTCACAGATGAAATACATTTTTACAGGTTTTTGCTTTTTGCTTCACATGTTCATGTTGGAGGTGAATTCTTATCTCCTGCAAGTCTTGATCAACTGCATTTTCATGTCAACCAGCCTACCTTTAAGTTCTTAAATAAAAGCATTAGTTAACTATCTCTGCTAGTGATGACTCATGAAACAGACAATACCTTAATCAACTTCTGCTAGGTACTTGTACACTGAATTGCAGGAAGCTTGTTTGTTCTACACCTAAATGACAGTTTTTTTATGCTACATTTTCTGAATCTCCAACAACATCCTGACACCTCAAAATTTAAAAACTTTCCTCAAGAACAGTATCTCCTGGAAACCTATAGCCAGAAACAGCACTAACCACAATTAATCCTGTTATGCCAACAAATCCACAGCCCTCGTTTGGTTTTGGTTTGCTGTTTTGCTTTTTAAGCAATGAATAAAGTTACACTGAACAGGATCTGATACTATGGACTTTATTTTCCTTTGAGTTGCTACCCTCATGATCAGTTTATCAAAACACACACACGGACATGCCGCCCGAGTTACCTGAAACAAAGCTTTAGTCAGGAAGCTAAACAAATACCACCACCAAGCACCCGAAATGAATCAGACAGGGGAAAACCACATTCTTCAACACTTACGCTTTTACCTTCTTGATATAACCAGAGGTCTGAAAAAACTCAGAACATAAAATCATTTGTTGTGCCTCATGCTGTAGATTTAAGTGCTTACATATTGAGCCTTCCAGCAAGTATCACATACTGTTCTTAACCTTGGGAACAATGCAACAAAAACCCATTTATAATTTGAAAACTAACACTTGCAGAAAAATCTCTAATGTAATTACTTTGAGTCTTAAAACATTAAGCCAAAATCATTAAAGAAAAACTGATTTTTTTTTTAAATGAGTAAAAGAAGAATACCCTTGTGAGCTTTTGAACAGAAAGGATCCACAGTTTTTTAATTTCTCGCAAGCAAGCAAAGATCGTATGCCAGTAAGAGAACTAAGCAGGTTCATTTTGACTTCAATGAACTCAACATCTGAACTGCAATAAACTAGCCTTTTTTGCCTCTTTTTTTTGCAGATAACTTCACCAGGCACATTAATCTTCCCACATCACTCAACAGTTTATAGATACAAGACGTTTGAAGCCAGGGAATTAGTCATGACAATGACTAAACAGTTCATCCAATTAGAAGTGTTTTCATCTGGTCCCATTCCAAAGTTTTAACACTGCTGTGTGGCATATGTCTCACCCTTTACTTAAGGCATATGACATACTCTCAAACATCACCAACCACTGGGTAATTCTATGGCAAACCAGACACTTCATAGTCCTGTTGCCTTAAAATGCAACTTAAGAAAATTTAAAATAAAATTAAAAATCAGAGAAAACTGAACAAAATGTCTGAAAAATGCAAAGAAGCTGCATTTTTATCACAGGAAAAAAAAAGTTGAAGCAAATGTTTTGCATTTTTCACCATAGCTTTTAAAAAAAAAATCCATTTGCAGGCAGTAAATAGAACTCCTAATTCTTAACCCACAATTTCAAGTCTCATGATTCTTCAAGATAAAGGGTTAAATTTTTTAAAATTTCAAACAAGTCAGCACAGGTGAAATACTTCAGCTAATACATGGCTACTTTTATAAAGCTTCATTATGCTTTTTGAAAGACAACAAACAGAAATCCATAATACACAGAGACAAGAAGCAAAGCAACTTCTAGCATCATCCTTTCATATCAGGGCTAAAACTGCATGAACTTTTCCTCCAGGGATAACCATCTCACAACTAATGCTTGGTCTCTAGTTAAGACTGTAAATATTCTGTTAGGATTACTGAGCTTGTAATGTTCCAAGGATGGAAGCAGAATGTAGGGTCATGTATCTTTCACTAAATCTGCTAAAACCAGTGGGCATATGGGGGTGGGGGGGAAGAAGGGGGCAGCCATTTGTTACATATATATCATTTCTTAAAGCTAGATTATTTGACTACATCACCCTGACACTCTCCCCAGGTCAGAACACTGTTGTTTACTACTGTGTTCTGTAGCAAGATTTCATTTTTGCTTTGGATGAGGTTTTTAAATATCTATCTCTCTGGCAATAGAAGCCATTTAACAGAGCATTTTATGGAGAAGGCACATTTTCTCCAAACATTTTCTCACCTACAATACAGGGTTGAAGTATTCTCAATTTCACCTATATATAGTTTAAATTCTGCTACAGCACATGAACACTTGCTGGTAATAGTGTAAACCTTTTTCTCCACAAATATCTCAGGTATTTGGTCTCTATAGTAAGTCATTATTCTCCAGTTATACCATGAAACTTAAATAGCATCCTCACTTTCTGAAATGTCACTGGGACTAAATTCAACAGTGACAAAAAAGTAATGCTTTAAGATGTTAAGTGTTTCATCTTTTCTATTGAATTGAATTTAAAAACAAAGACAGATATGGATTTCAGCCTTCAGAAACACGTCTTACCCTTCAGAATGAAAACATTTCAACATACTTGGAGAAATTTACAATGGTCTCATATTATAAGCAAATATCATACTCAAGGGGTAGGGAGGGGTGGAGAAGAAAAAATAAATCTGTAAGTGAACAGATTTCATTAAGCATTAATTGCTTTCTGTAAGACATCCTCAAGCACACACAGAGGCAAGAAAGCACACAGGGAAAGTGAGGCCGAACAGCTTAAGTTAATTAATACGAGATAATTAGAGGTCCAAAACAGGTTTAATACCAAAATCCCTTGCAATTAGGGTTTGTGAAGAAGCAGAAGTAACACTGACTTGTAGCAATCCCAGCCTCAATCTAAGCAGCTGCCTCTGACCATTATCTAAGATGATAAACTCTTGTCAAAGATGACTTTAGTACAGAAGTGTTGGCTGCAGAGGGGACAAGGTAGCTTGAAGACAAAACATGGATTTAAGTATGAATTCAACGCTACAACATTCTTGGGTTTTGCTTGTGGGTTCCCTGTCCTCCTGCCACCTCTTTTCCTCCAGACACTGAGTTTGCCTCAGTTTTGTGGTCCAATAATGCAACACCCTACCAGAAAAAGCCATACAAGAGAAAAGATCCAGTCCTCTAAGAGACAGTGATATACAGGACATATTTCTTTAATTGTTTGAGGATGAAACAGCAGCAGTTACAGTATTATCTAAGTACAGCTTTTAAGTACAACTTCAAAAGGAGTAAACCAAATGGGACAAAGCAGCTTCTTTCAGCTGAGGAAACAGCAAACGGATCGTTTACAAACAGTGTGTACAAAGTACAAAACACTGAATTTGGAAATTGAACAAGAACTTTCAGGTCCCAAACTGAGATGTTCAAAGAAGTCTGCAGGACATATTTAGTATATTCTGAAATATAATTATATTAATGAATCCTTGCTTTTGTGAGTAACTAGAAGCGATAGAAGTGCTTGAACATATGTGAAACCCAAGCATGCATTTTGCCATCAGATTTTAATTTTGGTTTGATTTTCAGAAGAAGCAGGACATACATGCTGCATCAATCAGAAATTAAGGTCTGCCTAGCATGAATTTAAAAACTTGCAATAAGAATATATATTTTGTATCCTATACATAGGATAACTGAATATTTCAAACTGGAGAAAGCTGCTCTAATTTTCCATTGTGGTAAGAGAACCCATCATGCATTTTAAATACATACTGAAGGCTTTTGTATTTTTAATAACATTCTATGTTCTTAAAACGTTGTAGTCAAATTCTTATCCAGGCCACTAAAAAGAATACCACAGTTATAGTCTATACTTCTCAAACCACAGCCATGACATAGCAGTAATTTGCAGTAAAATCTGGTGTTACATTTAGCTGTACAACACTACTGATTAGAGAGTAATTTCAACAATAAATATTTGGTTAAACTCTGCTTTGTCATTAGTGCAGGCAATTTAAAATGAAACCAATCTTCCAGAGAGTCTTTTTGAATCTATTTTTGTCTTTTGGTTACTGAACATCTTTTCTTACAGAACACTTTTCCAGAACTACTGCCTTGCCACCAGAAAACCACATAACATAAAAGCAAAAGGGAATATTCAAACCTAGAGGACCAAGGCAATCCCTAGCTCTCTTTAAATTGTCCTTAGCTAACCCTATTTTACCATTCAATGTCAAAATCTTTGAACAATGACCTTACAGAGCACACAGGCCACATCACTTACTAACAGCAAGGTAAGTTAAAAGGCAGTTCATATCACACCCATCAGAAAGAATATAAGGAGGAGAAACCAAGACACAGACAAACATGAGCACCATGGTAGATACAGTATCAAGCAGAACACCCAGTTAACCCCCTACACACTGACAAAGAAGTTGTCAGTTTTAAAGCAAGGATCTTACTGCAATGCTCCTTCACAACAAGTCTCTGAAGAGCCAAGCTACTATTAGAAGGTACTACACCACTGTTCATCTACATAGTCCTTATCTCCTTTGGGAAAAAAAAATCCAACCAAGCAAAAGAAACAAAAAAGCAAGCAAACTACTACTACCTGCTTCTGAGAATCTGCAGAGCCAGACAGCTTTCAGACAAGAGGCCAACTTAACTAAAGTCAGGCCTTCAAAGCATCTCATACCCAAGTCAGGTCAAGAAACAT
The DNA here is from genome assembly GCF_000695815.1 of Acanthisitta chloris. Taxonomy (NCBI): domain Eukaryota; kingdom Metazoa; phylum Chordata; class Aves; order Passeriformes; family Acanthisittidae; genus Acanthisitta; species Acanthisitta chloris. Next base: position 75,341 of record NW_008659031.1, read on the forward strand.
TATGCCATCAAAGGAAGTTGTGATGTGCAGAGCAAAGGGCAGGCATCTGACATTCTTCTTTATGATACCAACCTGCAGAGTTGCTGTAACACACTGTTTGCACAGTGCCACTAAAACATCAGACACTACTGCAACTGAAGCTTTTCCCCCCAAATGTTAAAATAAACAAGGATTGCATTCTTGCTGAGCTGTCCCACTTGCAGTACAGGCAAGTCTATACTCTCTTACCACACACAAAACATACTTTTCTCATTTCACTAGCCAAGAAGAATGGCTACTTTTGGATTAGCCAATAGTAATTAACCAATATTCTATTGATATGGCCTTCACTTAGTCTGTAAATCTTCACAAACCACTCAGAGACAAGGTGAAGTCTACAGAGGAAATAAGTTACTAGCAAAATTGCCTTCACGGAAGAGTTTATATCACAAACTTTTGAACTAGAAATCGAAATAGCTACTGTATCATAAAGTGTTCTTTTCTGTACAATATTAAAAAACCTGACAACTTAGACCATGTAAATTTATCACATCAATAGCAAAAATAATAGGTAAAATCCTGTTTCAGCTTCTCGGTTGAATAAATTTCTACAGTAAATCTTCTGATACAAAGAAATAATATATATTATTTAAAAAAAAAAAAATCACAAGTTACCTTTCACTCCAGTAGAAGTCTTGAAGACTGGGAGGATGCAATCAACTATGACAACTGGATAACAGCACAGTACCTTCTTTACCTATAAGAGAGAGAAATTCAGAGTCAAATTACACCAAAAAATTATCCCACCAAGCAAGTGAATTAGAAAACCAGGTAAGGGAAATTGAACTGTCCTTAAATGATAAACACCTTAAAAATTCAAACACCCTTACAAACAGGAAGAGAAAAACCCCACACAATCATTTAAGTTGTACTTTGATTTTCTCTTAAAACAAATAAAAGTGTGGCAGTTTATTATGAAGTCTAACACTCAAAGTCAAGAAGAATCTTTCCTTTCAAATTAGAAGGCCAGAAACATCCCCTTACGATGCAGTTTGACTTCTTGTATAACCCTGGCTATAACACAATCACAGGCTCCTACATGCCCTTTTCTTGCTCCCATCCTCTTTCTTGTGTCCAGCCACTGTGTGAGTATACAACAAACAGTTTTCCAACACTGCTGTTCTTGGGTTAATTTTGGCTGCAGTGAGGAAGGCAGCACACCTTCCCTCTTCTCACTCCCCCTACTTAAGATCAGTCCCAGAATGAAACCACTGTTTGAATTAGTACATCTTTCCCAGGAAAGCATTCAAGCTTGCTTTAAAAATATCTAATGGCAAATATGCTATACACTACAACCTTCAATAAAGTAATTGTTAACCTACTGAAATTTACAAATGGCAAACGAAAATGCAGAAAACTTCCTCTTACAATAATTAAGAGTAATGCTATACATTACAGACATGACTATTTAAAATGTTAATTATTTACATCCTTTTCCTGCCACTAAATCCTTTCATAGCCAGTATTATCTGCTCTTGTCCACCTTATATCTATCAATTTTATTTTGTTCTCTCACTTTTTAATCCTTAAACAGATCAATCCTTTGTACTAAAACATGCTTCCCAGATTAATTCCAAAAGTCAACACAGAATTGAAGAATCCCATAAGCACCAACTACAAAAGGATTTTGTACCTTGTCAAATATTTTAAATGTTGTTTACATATCTAACTTGATTTTTTGCACATCGACTTAAAGACAACTTATGTCCAAATTATTATTTATCACAACCTACAATACCTTCTTTAAACATGTGCACTTCCCAGAACACTTTCCCATTCTCCACCTATGGCCCACATTCCTCATTGCTAAATGTGTGACTCAGGAGCTGGTCCCATGAGAAATGACCATTTGGGCTACATCCACAATCACAAAGTGATTCAGATCATATTGAATACAAGAAGTAAGATAATTATTCTTCATGTTCCCCTCTCTAAATGAGAGCTCTTCAGTGTTATCACTGAAAACCCATGAAGCCAAACTAGCTTCAGTGAGCTGCCTTTGTTTGCTCCTACTTTTCAAGTTATATCAAAAAATGATAATAAATCTAAAACTTTCTTATGAATTGACTGCAATTGCTGGAAAATTATCAAATTAGGAGTGGAACAAAAGCTCTATTTGCAAACAAATGAAGCCTGAAAGTTTATTCCACATGGCCCATGATGTCAAGAAGTTTGAACTCTCCACTTTAAACACATGTGCAGAAAGAATTATGTGTATTTTTGAAAGTCTTGTCTAGGCCACTATAAATGACATTTTTACAGCACAAGCTCATATGCCACAGCTACGAACTGTTGATAGAAACTTCAAGATCCATAACCTCAGAAAATGCGGAAGGGAAGGTCATACACTAAGCCCAAAGGGAATCAAACTCAGCAAGAATGTTGCAATTTAAGCAAGAGAAAGCATCTCAACTTCCCACCATAGAGGCTAACACCAGACAGAAACCAGCACTGCGAGCAGAAACAGAAAGCTATTGGAAGGGAGGAGAGCAGCAGCTAAGACAGAATACTTCTGCTGAACACTTTCAGGGCCACTCCTGCATAACCCAGAGTTACCTGCGTAACCCAGAATCAGTTCATCTGAACTGGTTCTGTTCTGTAACTGGTTGGCTCTGTAGCTTAGGGGCTGAATTTTTCTGTTGTTCAAAACATCATGCCAAAGGACACAGGTTTACTTTTAGATAGTATCCACTCAAGAAACGCTTTCTCTTTTCAACCTCCACAGGTCTGGAAGCATGCAAGCTAATACCAATTTGCTGAAGGTTAAGTTTCCTAGAGCCATGCTTGCTGCGTTGCACTCATACCCTGGAAGCACCCATGCCAGCAGGCAGAAAAACAAGGCTGCAAAGCTAAGCAAACCACTATCTGTCACTGAAAAATATATAGATGATATGACTTTAATTAAAAATGGGTCTTGGACAGCTTTGTAAGAAGAAAAAAGACATACCAACTGAACTGCTTGCTAGTTGTTACTGGTATCAAAGCACGTTAAACTAAGCTTACTTTAGGTGGCTATTGCTTGTTCCCTGACAGTGACTCATTCCAGAAGGTGGAAATCATAATCATTAAGCTGACAAACCCTCAAACCAACTCCCTTTATGTCAATCAGCAATCGTTCATAGAGTAACCTCCTCTAAGTCTATTTGAGCCATACACATGCATGCACAATACTATTAGCATCAAAAGGGATTAACTTCAACTCAGTGGGATCTTCACCTGGGGAAATATGCTGCCCTGAAAAATGTTACTACAGCGTTAAATAGCTCTTTTGAGAGTACTTAGACTTCACAATACTGTAATCAAAGCCTTACAAAAGAACAATAATAGGAAAAGAACTTTGGACCTAAATTTATAAATAACATCTTTCTTTAAAGATCTCAGTGCATAGTGCTCAGACAGGGGTCAGGTCATCACATCTTGAAACGTGGACTATGTTATTTTAAAACAGGAGATACACAGCATGTGAGAGAATTCTACACCTATTTTTATTCTCATTCTGAAGCCAAGGTAAATTAGGAATGTACAACCTTCCTCGATTTCACCCTCTACCTAATTATTGGTAAACAGCTTCAGTGCAGGGTCCTCCTTAGCTCATATTTTGCAGCTGCTCACTTAGAGATGAAAGGAAGGAACAGCCCAAGATGCAAACAGATGAAGTTATCAGAACCAGGAGTGGTGCTCCAGGAGGAAAAAGACCCAGAACGCGCCTCTCCCCGCGCAGAACCCGCAGGACGGACGCGGGAGAGTCACCGGGACAGGCATTCGGGAAACCCCCGCTCCGGCCC
>NW_008659032.1:0-3374 GCF_000695815.1 Acanthisitta chloris
GGCGGCCGGGGGAAATCGCCAGTCCCTACCCCTTCTGCTTCTTCCAGTTTATTTATTTATTTATTTTTAATATTGTGTCGAGGCGTATCTACTCGTCTGCGCTCGCGGCAGCAGGGTTTTTAGAAACGGAAATTTCATCTGCGACAGCAGCAGCGTCTCGGCTGTAGTGGGGCTAATAAATCCTCTCTCTGCTTTGCTGGCAAAACGTGTGCCTCATTCAGAAATGCGGTGAGCGCCCCAGTACGTGCATGAAGTTCCGCTGCCAGTTTCATTCCTGTAGTCGTAGCTTATATTTCTGGCATAAATCTCAGGCTTCTGTCAAGCCGTGAAAAGCTGCATATCGTTCAGAGCCTCCCTCTTCCCCGTGCAGACTTCAGCGTATATACTCTTAGGGAGGATATGAAATCTGGGGTAACTGTATAATTGAATTCTCAATTAGTGAACTTGAAGAGTTTTGTTGTTTTATCATTTATGACGAGCTTAGCTACTACTGAAGTGGTAAACTGCTTGTAACTTCACTGAACTTTAATTAGGAACAGCTAGTACATTCACATGTACTGATTCTTTTGCTCAGGGGAATGCTGGTTTTAGGAGAGATTTTTAAGATGCAAGTAATTTGCATTGTCTTACTGGAGAGTCATTTAAAGTAATGATTGAACTTCATGTCTCTTAATGTAGAAGAATTGCATGAACATCTCTGTTGTTGCATGTGTCCCCACCCATAAAAATGTGAAAAATATGTTAAGAAAATAATTGTTTATAAGGATACATTAGCAAGCAGGCACTACATTTTATTCTTTTTTTCCTGTTGTCAGGAGAAGTGGTTTGTCTCAGTTATTGGTATTTTATTGCCCTGCAATATTAGGCTACACTTCATAAAATCTCAGGAGCTTCTTTCCCATATATCTATAGGTAGGACGCTCATGCTGCTATGCCTTATATTCGTATGGCCAAGAGATTATTGACTGAAAGATAAGGAGCATTTCCTGATCTGTTTTAATAAAAGCCTTAAGCTGCTTTTAAATTCTTCTTTTACAACATGTATTACATTGACCGTCTATACAAAATTAGTGTACAGCCTCTATTTGGCATAACATGACTTCTAATCTCAGTGTATCCTCTGTTAATAGTGGAATTTGCATTAGTTTTCTTGTGCTTCATGTTTCTATCATGCTAATGGAAACTGGATCTACATTCTGCCAGTAAGCCATTTACTTTTCTTCTTAAGTTTTACTTGTTTCATTTAGTTACTGGGATTCCTTGCAAAGACAGCTTGGTCTTTATTATGCAAATGTCTCTAACAAGGGAAAAAGAGAGGAAAATACATGTTTTATATGATGTTACTTTGTTCCCTGGACAATCTTGGAAAACAATTATTTCAGAGAAGACAAGGGAGAGGATGGACAGGAGCTAAATTCAACCTTTGCATATTGGGCACAGCTCCCACTGAGCACAAGAGCTGCCTACGACTTGCTCTTATTCAAAGTCATTGAATATGTCACAACAGTGAAATAACAAAGGAAGCTTAACATGCTAATAGTTCTCTGTTTCATCTTATGCAAGTAGAAAATTTGGTCTCACACAGACTACTATTATGGATATCTTTTATGTATAGCCTAAACTTGTGAATTATTGACAGTGATTTTGAAGCTTTGGTTCATGTGAAATCACAAAATGCATTCCACTTGCTAGGTCACAAATTATATCCCAAATGTCAATTTTTCTGTAACGTGTTGGAAACTGCTTGGCTTTTTGTTCTGAGGCTGAATTTATATGAGGCATGTTTCTAGAGAATGTTAAAGACACTGTCAGCAGATATTAAGAAAATCTCCCTTGATATCAGTTGGTGCTAGTAGATTTTAGAAAAAAAACATAAGTCTACGTTTACTTGAGCTAATGCTGCAGCAAAAAGAATTAATGGATTTAAGTGGTGCTTTGTAGTGGAAACGTAATGCATGTCATAGCAAATCTGGTTTCCTATGGAAAGACAATTCTACTACGGTTGTGTTTCAGTAGCCACATATATATTCCCACAAAAATAGAAAATGTCCTTGTCAAAAGCATAATCACAAAGTTTCATGTGCTTAAAAAGGTACCACGGCAGTCATGTAAACAGAAAATCCAATCTGATTGTGCTGGTAGCATACGCATATACTGATAGTTGAAATCAGACACTTGTGTGTGTATCTCTGAAAACAGAATTAGGCCTTTTGTGCAGCAGGTGAAGTAATCAACCTGTATAGAGCTTGCTGTTGCAGGAAAACCTAAATATGTAGTGACTGCTTACAGGTCAGCATGAACCTTCAACTTACATTATGCATTGCATGAGAGAGTGAATGACAGCACAGGTTGTACTCTCTTTTAGTAAGTAGGATCTAATACATGTTCTTGCAATAAAAACCTAATGTCTCCCAAGGTGACTAGGAAGCATTGTTTCCTTGTAAAAGAATGGCAGGTGGTAGCAAAAACACGAAGTGATGCATAAGACTAACTTGTAATTAGACAGCCATTTGAGTCATCCAGATTACTCAATTAATTACCTGCTTCACCTCATTTTCTTTTTTAACAAATTTTGTTAACAGAATTTAAATATATGATGAATTAAATATCCACGTACAGGAAATCTGTGAAAAATCTGCGATTCTGTGAAATGGGCTAGGAAAACCAACTAGACTAGAAAAACTTATGCAGTTAACAATCACCATATCAGCTCACCACCTGCCTTACCTTAAATACCTCCCATTAAAAAGGCATTTTTGCAGAATTTGATTTTAAGGTGAAGAATTCCTAGTCCTGAAAAAACAAAGACTTCACAACTGATTATTTGGTCAGGTCATCTAAGTCATGGTTTCTTGAACAAAGGCCTTACATTAGCTTGCTAAGAGCTCTGATTACCTCATTATGCTATTCTCTTCATCATTGATGAGATGCATTGCCAACCTTAAGTCAGTATGGACCAATACTTTCCTGCTAGCCTTTCCAGAGAGGAAGCATGTAGATCCTTGACTCAACCTCTTGATTGTTCCATTCCTCTAGCCCTGCAGCTGAACGAGGTAAAATTCAGGGAAGGAAATAGTGGCATTTTATCTTCTTGAGGTAATGCTGTAATAACAGGAGGATTGCTTATATCAAAACTGAAGTTTCTTTGACCATAAACTCGTACTCCTTTGGGTAGAATTCTCTAGGTGTAAAAACATATGTCATAAATATACTAAACTGGTTCTCAGTTAATTGTTACCCAAGGCCACAGGGTGATCTTACTAAGCTCTGCTGAGCTCAGCTTTCCTGGTCAAACATGCACTGTGTAGTATTCTCATAGTTGGAAATTAATTGAGTGCACTGCAGTTTCTACTTAAATGCTGGGGGGGGGGGGG
>NW_008659032.1:3410-32953 GCF_000695815.1 Acanthisitta chloris
CTCTGTCACAAAAATAAGAAGAACTGGAGACTGTACTTGTAGGATTGAGGCGCAATCTGCACAAAATGCATTTGCCATCAGATCCATTTCAGTAACCTCATACTAATGAATGAATAATTCTAGGTTCTGAATACATTTAGAGTGAAAGTGAAGGAGCTATTGATTCAAAAAATGTATAAAGATTCTGCTTCATTACACTAACATCATCTACATGAAGCTGGTACTTATAATTGCCTTCTTCAGAAAACATATTGCTGGCCATGAGTGGGTGTTTTTGCTAGAATAGACTTTTCTGCCTTTTATTCGTAGACTCATGGATAATCAGAGGGTAGTCATCTGTCTCTCTAAAGGTTCTGTTGGGGAGAAAGAGTTTTATCATTCAATATCTGACTTCACACTTTTGAGAAAACATTTAGCTGGAAAATGGGCTCTTGTCATGTTTTCACATGTGGAAATTCTTGCTATTCAAAATTTTGAAAGACATTATCATCCATGAAAAGTTCGTGTTCAGTACATCCATTAAGAAATTATCAAGGTTTGTGGTCTTGGAATCTCTGACTAATTTCATTTGTTGTATTATGAGGAGACTGAAACCTCTTAGACAGCAAAGGCTGGTTCCAGCTTCTCTGGAGAGTGAAGTGGGAGAGTTGCTGAAAAAACATGAATTGGGCTCTTGAGGGAGCATGGCTCTCTAGAAGGAGGCTAATGTGATAACAATGTGTGGCCTGGTTTGGTGGTGACCCCCCTTTGCAGGGATGTTAGGAGGCTTGATGTGGGGGATAGAAGGAGGGGTAGGACTCTTACTCCATAAATCAGTCATTGTCCTGTAGGATTTTCAGCATGGCTTTGTAATAAATACTTGGTCATTTGACAGCAACCACAAAATTAGCAAATTGATTAATCACTTTCTCACACCTTCTGGAAAAAAAAAAGTCTGATATGAGGCTATATGGTACATTAGTGCCAGGGCATAGGCATGGCAGAGTACTCAAGTGCCTTTGGGACCACTAGCTCATCTCTTAATTCACATGAGTAGATATAGTGAAATCAATAGTCTGTGTTATTTAGTTTCAGTATTCACATACCAGGCAACAGGCCCATGCAACGAGATGCAAAGTGTCTTTTTGAAAAAGATACCACTCATATGCTTAATCCAAATTCACTGTAGCTGTGGATATTTTTGGCCAGGGCAATTTTTTCCTGCTCAAAAGGACAAATTCAGCAAAAAATGAATTTGCAGTTGTTTCTATTTTCAGCAGATTGCTTATTAGAAAGGGAAAAAAATCCTCACAAACCTCTCTCTTCCTCTCTCCCTCTCTTGAGTGTACTCCCTCCCTCTCTTGGGGGTGCTCTCCCACTCTCATCATATATATGCATGTGTGCATGCACTTGCTTGCTCTCACAGCTACAAAAACACACACATAAAAAAGAATTGTTTATATACCTGCACACATAAGTACATGCATTTTTTGTTAATTGATTTTTTCTAATTTTTTTTGTTGCAAATTCTGAACACTGTGTTTAGGGGCAAATAAAAAAGTTTTTCCAAATTTTTACAATTGTCCTGTCCTGTGCTTGCTTTGTTCTGGTGTAGTTTACTTGCTCCTGAGTTTTGGCATATTGTGGGTATTGTTCCTCTGTTGCAACAGGCCTGTCCTTCTGATTACTGGACCTAACTCTTTCTATGGAGGTGTGTGACCTTGTAGCCCTGCAATGTGGTGTTCCCATTGCTAGTAACAAAGCTGTAAGGTTTGTCCTGAGTTTGCAAGGCCTCATGACTGGGACTTGTCAGGCCTGCTATGCCCAAACTTTCCTTGACTTGATGGTTTTACTTGGGTTAGCTCTGACAACAGCTTTTATAATAAACCAAGCATCTATATCTGTTTTAATCTTGTTTATCTTTGTGTGCTACAACTCTAGTCTACATGAGAGCAATGACATAGGCTTGGTAGAACAGCAAGAGGCACTGAGAGTGGAGGCACAGGATGTGGCTTAAAGGAGTGAGGCATGGCATAAGAGATGAGGCACAGTCCTGGCACTGAAGACTCTGTGCTATAAAAAGCTCAGTAAAAGTTGAAATTGCAGACCTGGAGCTTGAGAAAACTGGTTTTAGGTGTTAACAAAGAGAACACAGAGGTAGTATCTAACATACATACGTGGCACCATTTATAGTAAATTCAGATATAACCTGGAGTTTCAGACCAGTTGCAGAAAGAGTAGGTATAAATAAATATTAGAAGAGAAATTTATTTATCTGGTCCTAAGAGGAAGGAAGAAGAGAGGAGGAAGAATAATTCATCAGTATGAACGTCATATTCCTTCTGCGAAAGGACTCCAAATGCTGCCAACTCATGATAACATCCTCCCATTGCCAACACCAGTGTGAAACAATTCACCTGAGGACCAGAGCAGCATGGAGTTAGAGTAACACCAGGAAAAGGGATAGACAATTTTAGTTGTATTATTCCTATGATTGCGACCTTTTCTCTATTCCTTGTTTTTCTATTAAAAAATTATATCTAGACTAACAATGCTTCTTGAATTAGATTCTTAAGATTATCATTATGCTAACAATTAACTCTTAGCTTCACTTTTATATAAGATGTGTCTCATCTTTGTTCATGAATAAGACTTGGAAATTAACAGGGCTGAGAAATTCATCTACCTGAAGGAGGCTGTGAGAAGCTCTACAGGAGCACGCTTGATGAGAGATTGTTAGGTCTAACAGCCTACTTTGGTAGAGAATAGCTTCATTTGTCTTGCTCTAACAGGATTTGCCTTAAGAGGAAGCTGTGGTGTGAAGGAAGGATATGATCAGGCTTCGTGCTTTGGCATTAGTCTCTGAATGATGGAAACAGTCACACCCTGCAAGTCCCTCTGTTATACGTGTGAAAGCATTTTCCCAGGTGAATTATTTTGTCAGTTCCAAAACTTCCAATGTGTTACTTCATGCATGTGTTCCCAAAGCAGCAGTGGATTCTTATTTTTTCCTTTTCAGTTTTCCACAGTTTACCTCACAAAAGCACTTTTGAAAGTATGTTCTGTTGTCCTGCTAATGTTCAAGACATATTTTAGCCACTGTTTAACTGAATTTTATTGGTAACAATTTTTTGTGAACCATGCTAAAGTTTAACAGTAGTTTGTGTTTGGCTAAAACTCATAGCTTTATCCTAATGAGATTTAGATTTGTTTGATGTACTACTTTGCTGACAGTAAGACATACTGTAAACTAGATGGTACAGATGCAAGACATATTGCCTCCAGACAGCTTTTGTTTTCATTTTTGCTATCAACATCATTTAAAACATTTTTTATTTCCCTCCCAGATACGTTGACTGCTTTTGATATTTTGCTGGTTTATTTGAGTTTATTTCTTTTCTTTTTTTTTTTTTTCCTGGTAATATAGGTGAAACAGGGATAAAACAATGGATTTTGTGTCAACCCAAAGGAAGGCCCTGTTGCCTGCACCAGAAGGGACAATCATCACAGCCCAGAAAAGACAGAAGTCTTTTAGACTCATTGCAGTGTTTGTCCTGTGTCTAGAATTACCAGTAGTTAACATATGCTTTAGTGTCATTGTCATTGTGAGTCCTGAGAGTTACAGCCATGCCTGTAGATGGCTAGCATGATATTAAGCATTTTAGCATTTCAGCATTTTTTTTCTCCTTCCTGTGGACCAACATTTGCTTGTGTAGTTCTGCAGGGTGTGAGTCTATTTCCATCTCAAAGGACTAAAAAGAGGCAGGCAATGAATCTCCCAACTGTAGGCACTTTGGCATTATTGGAGAGGATTGATCAATGGTCTACATAAGTACATTGACCTGCTTCTCACAGTCACTAGGGTGGCTGTTCAAGATGAACCATGGTGCAAGCAGTGATAAAGCTGAGCCTATCCAAAGTCCACGGCTGATTTATAAGTATGAAGAAAGTTTGTGTGAGACAAAGCATCTTTCAGAGTGGTAAGCTGAACAGAGAGGAAAAAATCTTGGGGAGTTCAGGGTAAAAAAATTAATTACCCAAGTTTAGTAAGCATTTTTTTACTGACCATGACAGATTATTTGGCAACAGCATTAAGTACTGTAAATGACATTTCATTCGTGTTGAATTTCTTTGAAAGCAATCAGTCAAGTTTCAGCATGTTGTTTCCTTATGGAATGACTACATTTCCTGTTTTTTCCCCCTCCAATTTCCAGCTTTTTAGCATGGAAATCTCAAGCTGTGTAATATACCAAGTTATCTGTAACTGTAAAGAGAATTCAATGTTATTATAGTGCTAGTTAGAGTATTAAGTGTGAGTTTTAAAACATGCACTATGTGTCTATATTCACTTTTGTGTTTTACTTACTAATCAGATATAGCACAGAACAGCACTTCTGTCAGTGGATTTGGGGTGACTGCACTGCTTACAAGTAACGAATTAACAGCATATCTCTCATTATAAAAAAATGTGACTGTTGAGGAGTATACTTTATTATCAGTCTAATTTGTTCAGATTAAGACAAATAACAAGACTTAAGAAAATTCAAATTGTTTTTCCAGACACACATCATGACTTCAGACACCATTATCTCGGCCCTATCAGGTTTATGTTATGTCCCACTGGGACTTTCCTTTTCCAGGCAAACACATTTCTGGTTTCTGGCTGTAGAGGATATTAAGGAGGAGGCACTCAGCTTGAGCTGGTTTTGTCTTGTTGCATCATGATAAAAATATTTAAAGGAACCAGAGGTCTGAGACTCCTCTATGGGAAACTTTGGGTCAAGCCAGTAAGAAAAACTTGTTTGATTGTCTGAGAGTGGGGCAAGTAGGGAGTCAAGAGGGGGACCCATTGTTTCCTTAACAAGGATGTGAGATAAAGTATCTATAAAACTGTGATATTTTTATGTTTTAAGAAGAGAAAAAAATGTGCTACTGTGTTACTGGGTGATTAATGGATCTTGACTATCTTAAAGTTTTTTATCTGTCTATTTTGGCAAAAGTGAAGGTATTCAGGAATTGGGAGTCTAAAAATTTTCTGGTAGGTTGCTTTAAGATAAATGTCAACTGTCTGAGACTACTCAGTGCGTCAAGACATCTAGAGAAATCTTGGGTTTTCTCTGTTAAGCAGAGGCCAGCTGAGACAGTCAAAAGATCCCACAATATCCTTCACATCAGATTTTCTGTTTATTGTAGGCTCTCATTTCTGCGTATTTAATGCAAATTTGTAGTGTGAGATGGACTCAGAAGCATGTAGTATCTAGCATTCTTGTGATTTACCCATCTGTTTTCATGAGAAAATTTTGTGCTTCCCTTAGACTGGAACCATCCAAGTATTTCACATAGATTTCTGCTGACCCATTCACCATCAATCTTCATAGATTAGATTTTTTTCCTCTTTTTAATTCATGACAGAAATTGTTTAATTTTGTATGTTTGTGCAGACCACTAAGAAAATCAAGTGAATGCGTAGTTCGACCCATAAGCAGAACATTTGGAACATGCAGAACAAAGGATTTCATAGAGATTTTTCCAATTTTCCTTTCAGGAAAATGACAACTGGTGACAGTGGTAGAAATACTGAAATTAGTAGCAACAGTGAAAATGTTTAGATTTAGAAAATATGCATTCTATATCACCCTTGAGCTTCTTGATGCACTTTAATAGATGAAGTGTTTTAGTTGGTAGAGGTTCTAGAAGCAAAACTCCAGGGACTGTAAATGCAACTAATGATAATCTGAGATTTTGAGAAAGAATAATGTTGTACAGGAGCAGCTAGATTAAAAAAAGGGCATGGAAGCAAGACTGAGACAGGTTTAATTGTTCAAAAAAATCTAAGGAAAAGCAGCAGCAGCAATGAGGAGTTGCAAGGAAGAAAGAAAAGTTAACCTGTTAACCTGTAGGTAAAGCACAGAGAAGAAATAACAGTATTCATCAGGAGACAAAGCCTCACAAAAGAGTGGTGACCAATCACTACATGATACAGACAGAATCAACAAATCATATCAATACAGAGTCACAGTGCACCATCTGTTACTAAAGGGAGTTGGAATGGTGTTTACATGAGATGACCTACATGAAGAAAGGGTAGGTTGTCTTCTAGCCCCAAAAGTAGATACAAACCTGCTACTAAGAGAAGTTCTGATGTGAGTTCGAAAGTAATCATTATTCTCCATTTTGAAACAAATAATGAAATAACATTTTGGGTTGACATGAAGACAGCTACACTTAACTGAGAAATAGTTGAAGACTCAGAGTCTTTTTGGTTAGAAGAAATAACATGGGATTGCAATATGAACATCTAGCCTGTTCTCAATACTGAGGCAGAATAAAATATAATTCTTTTTAAATACACTTGAGGGGAAGGAATTTTAGGAGGAGGAAGAAAATTATTTTAGTTAAAGGGTAATAGCAGCACTGGGTGAATATTTCAAGTGAGTCATAAATAACTCTACATCCTGAAGTAGAGTTCAAACAGGGTAGTGTGAGCAGAATATCAAAACATACTTTAGGATAAAATTTGCCAAGCTTATAGCAGAGAAACCTCTAGGAATTCTTTTTTTTTGAGCCTTCTCCTAAGTCAGATTTTCTGAATTTTTGTGTATGTTAGGATAGCTGAAGCTTAAAAGGCACTAAAATCACTTTTTTTGTTATCATACTCTGGTTCTTCATAGTTTCTGATGGTTTCCCTGGGGTCCACAAAGAAGAATTTTCTTTTTCTGTAGAAATACAGGCCTTGGTACAGGAATCCCACTCTTCTCTCCCTTGAGGACTGGAGAGTGGGAACATTTAAAGGTGGTATGTAGCAGAAGTGCTGGTGTTTCTACTTCTCCAAGTGTCTTGTTTGTGCCTACTGCTTGTGTTCGGAGCTGAAGTCTGGAGGGTCAAGAAGGAATGTATTACCCTGTCAGGTGTCCCTGTAGTATAGTGTGGCCCATTTGTTAGGGTCACCTGTGTAATTTGTTAATTGTTCATTTCTACAGGTTGAGCCATTACCAAAATACACTTTATAGTTCATCCTGAAAATCTACTGCAATGGACCATGTATGGCTGCAGGGGCTTGTCTTACTGATGTGACATTTAGCATTCTAATGGAAGTGAGTCTGCCAGGATTTGGTGGCAAATGGTGATTCTGCTGTTAAAAAGTACTGAGATTCATGGGCAAGCAAGCTTTTCAGGGAGCTCCTTTAACTATTGTTTTATCAAAAATAAGACAAAGGTTCAGGTTTTTCTGTTTTACTTTGGATTCAGTCAGGATTACTGTTAGGGTTACCCTAACAATTACCTCTAAAGTAGTTCTTGTGATTTACCTTAATATTATTCAGCGAAGAATTTAGGTTGGTAGTTAATTATAACTTTTTGTGCATCTTTCAATAATAACATATGAAGTAAGAGGGAAAGCTGCAATATTAAAGTGGGTGGGAAATGCAATATAAAGAATTCCAAGAGAATCACAGTGGGGTTTGATTCCTTCAGAAACAAAACAACAGGAATGAAGGATGCAAAGAGGACACACCAAATGTGTCTGTCTTTACAGTCCTGTGTATTATCTATGATCAGTTTTGGAATACTGGTTTTCTGTCAAGGAGACATGAAAATATATCCAGCAAAGACGTAACTGTGAGAAGTAGGTGATGATGAGAAGTGCTGATGCTTTCTTGTTTTTATTTTGCCATTCACACCTCTTTAAATTGCTAGTTAAGACCAGTCCTCAGGATTTTATCAATGAAGCCAACCCCCACGAAGCTGAATGAGATCCCAGCAAGCTTAACAAGTTTTGAAATTCATCTGTCTTTAAGACTATACTCTGCAGTTTCTCTCTCTCTTTTTTTTTTTCTGCTCTCAGGCATCTTCCAAATCAAAACCTGACAACAGCTGTACAGATGTGACCTCAGTGGTCATCTATGAAATTGTGTTTGTTTTAATCATTTTAACCATTTAAAGGAGTAGCTTTGGGTTTAACATTGTATTTTATAATAGAAGGATCTGTGTTCTTTTCCTTTTGATATTCTGTTCATATATGCTATGAATTGCCTCACTGCCTACTGGCATGGACCCACTTTTGGTAGAGAATGCATTTCCCGATGATGCACAGCAATACCATAGTACAGATAAGGTATTGTCCTTGATTTCCATAACTGAAATTTTGTGGAGAAATTAGGTCAACAGAATGTAATTACCTACACTGAAACCTCCTAAGGGCACTGGGTAGTGCTGTGCAAATGACTGATTATTTTAATTTGCTTACAGAAGCAAAAAAAATCAGGATAAAAAACAGTCTGAGTAGAACAAAATGGTTTCTTGTTCAGTCTGAATTGAAACATCTTCTTGGTGCTGAGCTGTTCTTCATAGCTCATTATGAGAATTAAAATAACATTGATTTTATATTTTTTAACTAAAAATCAGCTCACAAATGCAGTATTGCCATTAACTCCATCTGCATCTGAAGACAAAATTCCAGGCTGATCACAGTAAGCTTTCTGGGTTCACTTCTCTCAGAATACAAAGTCCCTTTTGTACCACAGAGGGTTTCTTAAATGGCTCTTCCAGGAGGTGACTAATGCAGCTTCAGTTACTTTTTATCTGTGAAGGAGCTAATCTTTGCCTATTTTTCTGATCAGACAGACTGTCTTCCAGACTGGGAGGTGAACTGGGCTGTTGTAGCTATTTCGTTCAGCATAAAGGCACTGAAGATTCACTATGTTTCATCCCTTAAAAAAAGACCAAAACCAAACCAAATAAAATTTTAGTCTTGGTTCCTTTTATAAAGGCATCATCAGGAAGCATTTTGACTATCAAAAGAAAGCTTAGTTTTATACTAATACATAGTTTGTCAAATCCATGTAATCACAGAATTGCAGAATGAGTAAGGTTGGGAGGGATCACAGTGGGTCACGTGGTGCAACCTCCCTACTCAAGCACAGTCATCTGGACAGTTCCTGAATATCTCCAGTGAGGGAGACTCCACAACTTCTCTTGGCAGTCTGTTCCAGTGCTTGCTCACCCACACAGTAAAGAAGTTCTTCCTCATATTCGGGTGGAACTTCCTGTTCATTAGTTTCTGCCCATTGCCTCTTGTCCTATTGCTTGGCACCACTGAGAAGAGCCTGGGCCCATCCTCTTGACACGCTCCCTTCAGATACTTATAGACATTGGTGATGTCCCCCCTCAGTCATTTCTTTTTGAGGCTGAACAGGCCCAACTCCCTCAGCCCTTCCTTGTAAGAGAGATGACCGAGTCCCCTGTCTCCAGACCCTTAATCTAAGAGGATCTTTTGTCGCCAGCACCAAGGTCTGCAAGGTATGGCTAAATCCACACACCCATAACTCCTCTGCAGAGAGCTAGGTGCTCCACTGGCTGGCCAGGTGATGCTTGAGTGAAGGTTGGGTCATAACATGAGTTAGCACAAGGGACTATAAGACCTCCTGATATATGCAGCTGAGCAAGGAATGCAGAATTGTGATTACAGATTCACCTGAACTTTCCCCTTACATGTTTAAGTCCGATTTTTTTGATCTGTTTCTTGGCCTTTTCTCCTCAAGTCCTCATACATATAAAAGATGATCATTGCAATTCTCATTTTTGGTAGCACTGGGTGACATAATACATAAAATTGGACAGCATATGTTTTCCTATTGGAGTTGATACTAACACAGAAGTCAAACTTGGCTCAGCATGTGCTCTGCTCTTGCACATCACTTTTGAAATGTAACCATGGATGAAAGTATCAATAACAGTTTTAAAAGCCCTGGTAAAATGAGCTTAAGAATGTGGTACACTTCATATATTTAGCAGACTCTCTTAAGGCTGTTAATCTATTGTTATAGAAATTGCATTGTGGGATTTTAAGGGAATTCTTGAATTCCAGAAGTATTCTTTCCAAATTCTGCAGAACCCGAAGTTCTCATTGATTTTCCAGTGCCATCTACAGAATAGACAAGAGAGACATTCTAAACTTACTCTTCTCTTTCCACAGGCTGCTTTTCTGGAGACAGTGATCACTTTCTGGCAATTCATCAGCGAAAGAGTGGAAAACCTGTGTTTATTTATCATCATGCGCAGAGCGTGGAGAAAAGTCTGGATACAGACAGTTATAAGGATTCCAAGGAAAATTTCCATTCTTCCTCCCACACCAAAATAAGCAAGTTGCATCCTGCAATAATTGTTAAATCAGCCTTCCCCAGATCTGTTTATGATCCATCCCTCAATCTGTTAGCTATGACTGGTCAAGATTTGGAAGTGGAGAATCTTCCCATTCCTACAACAAATGTGATTGTTGTGGTAAGTGACTTTTTCTGGGTTCTGGAGGGTTTTTTTCCCTGAATAAATATGCCTTTAGTTAAATATAGAGGTATTGTAATTTTGGATATCAAAAATCCATGTTCCACTGTCTGGCTGATCCTCTAAACAATGACCACACATCTGGAATTTCTTCAGTGGAATTTACATTCATATAATCTCACTCTAATCAGCAGGCAATCTGATGAACCAATGCAGAATACAGACTCTCTGTAGGTAAAGAAATTACCATTGCCTCAAATGCTGTTAATCCTCTTGTCTTGACTGATGTTTGCAACACTTTTGCTAGATGGGTTTTAAACTTACTCTGCTTAGGGCACAAGAAAATTGAGGGAACAATTGTACAGAGGCAGGGAGATTTTAAAATGGTGACACAAAGCTTTCATTCACTTCTGTTTCTCCAGTAAATCCACCATTATGCTTACAGAGATGTTTGAAAAAAAAGCCTATTTCTGGCAAAGAATAAGAGCTATGTTTTTGTTGATGTAAGCCATATGCCCTTCTTCTGGGACATACGGACTAGGACCCTGCTCTGTCAGTTAACCCTTTGTATGATCTTTCCCATTCTCAAAAAAGTGCTGGCAGTGCTCTGTCCTGCTGTGGAGGGCATGTGGATTGAACTGTATGCTGATATCACCCTGCTGCTTCCTCACCCTTCATGCCAGTGTAGCAGCCTACTGTCCTCTGTACACAGCACAGTCTGTATGTATTGGGCACAGACATTGCTCTGCCTCACCCTGGTGCATAGACATCCCTGCTTCATTATGGAGAAGAGCATTGTGCTTATCTTTCTCCTTCCTGGAGGGAAGAAGAGCCATACATAATGGCTCACACACTCATTAGAGTGGACTAATAAAGATTGAACTGAAACCTGTAAATTGTTCTGTGCAGAGGAAGAGGCTAGATCAAAAGAGAATGGCCTTTCCAAACAAGGAAATAAGATAGAGCCTACAACACTAGGGCGTGTTAGCACACAAAGTTTCAGAATGCTATATGAGTTCCCCATACTGTACTCTAGAGATTTGCCCTCATGAATGCATGAAATGCAATAAAGACTAGTGACAATGTAAAGAATAATCAAGGGAAAAAAAGAAGGTATTAGTCTTACTAGTCTAAGATGAAAGTTTCAACAGTTAAAAAATACTGTCAGGGAACTACGCTCAAAAGGCTGTGCTCTGGACTTGTTGTCTCCCACAGGAGCAGGGCCTCCTCATTTGAGTTTACATGGCTAGCATTGTTAGTGGACTAGATTCAGTTGTGTGAAGTGTCCATATCAGAGCAAAGTAAGGTACTGACAGCCTTGCTCTACTGGGGACATGCCAACTGCAAACAAAGTCCTGATATTGAATGGTACTGATCAGGAGGAAGAGATGTTAAGTAAGCTGGATAACATCTGTGCCCCAAAGCTAGCCTTAAGCCAGGAGAGTCAACTCCATAGCGAAGGTACCTGCTCTCTTCATAGCAAAGGTATCTGCTCTCTTCTTTCCATAGCAAGCATTATTTCACCTTCTGTGAAGGTGAAACCTTTCTTTCACTGCAAGGAACTCAGAATATGCACGGCCCTTCATTTTTGGCACTATTACATATGACCTGTTATTTTACTGGAGTTTTGCACAGTTTTGGAGACCTGCAGTCCCCAACTTGCAATGGAAGAATCCTGCAAAATATTCTGGGGTTACTCTGGTTTTAGCTGACTGGCCCCGTGCCTGCATTAGAAGCTAAATGAGGCAGATTTTCAATTGGCACATAAAGTCACATTAAAAAAAGGGTTTATTAAATCTATATTAAATTCTCATTAAGTGACTTTAGTCTAAAGTTTTGCTACTGCATTTCTAGGATGGAGCTGCTGCTCTGAAGCCTTCTGTTCTGGCTGAGAAACATATGTGCTTTAAGGGGGGGTATAGCAGCATGAGCTAAACATGACATGAAAGCTGTTTATTGCTTAGGATCTTCAGCTATGTCTGGATGTGCTGAAGGACAGTGTTTTTGGTTTGTTTTAATGTCATCCTTTCAGAAAAAGCCTTTGGGGAAGTGTATGTTTTAAAGTCATAGTGCCAAGAGTCAAACAGCACGTTGGACTAATCCCACCATCAGAAATTTTGGAGGTGTCTGCCTTGAAAGGGCAGCTGTCCCACAGCAGGGTGGTTGCCATCATCCAAGCACAGCCCTGCTACTACCAGGTTTCTGCATTTCAACATTTTGTTTCTCCCTCTTGAATGTCATCTGAAGTAGATTGTAGTGTTAATGTCACTGCCAAGGAAATCTGATTTGTTTTGAATTGCGCACCTATTGCTCCCTCTTTGTTTTGAACCAGCACTTACTGCTTGTTGCTGCTTTTTGGTTTTTTATCACATAGGGCAAGCAGCAATATTTGTTGTTTTGCCCCAGCTGACCCTGTTTGTTCCAGCCTTTAGCAATATTGTTGGTTGCTCAACTTCAAAGGGCAATTGCTAGTGTTAGTGCATCCTGTAATCCAGTTACATGACTGGTGCACATTGTGATTTAGTATGAGAGCCAGCAACTTCTTTTTTTTTTCTTTTAAATAAATCAATGCTCTGTCAGCTCTGCAGAGGGGAGGAAACTGAATCCAATCTAATTTCAGTGACTCAAGGTCCATTTTCTCCTTTATCAAGGAGTAAAGGTAGGGTGAATGGATGCCTAATGTAGAACTATTACAAGCCTACATTTTGTGCTAAGGACTAAAGCAAAGGACAAGCAAAATGTTGCCAATGCACAGCAGAGTGCTGTGAAGCCAAGTACTCTGCAGATATCGTGTCAAAAAGTGATGTTCTGTGACTCCAACAAAAGAGAACATGTTAAAAAATTCTACTGAACCTGGGGAAATTGTAGTGCTTGTTTGCCTAAGGGAGGAAGAGGAATTTATTTTCTGGCAGTGATTTTTGTTCAATTGAAGACTTTGCATCACATTACCTAGTATTAAATTCTTGTTGTTTGTTTTTGTGTGTGTGTGTGTTCAGCACACCTTGTTTGTTGAGGGAAGTGAGGACAATTCAGAGACCTTAGATGTATTTTGACTGTTCTATAAATGCCTTAGTCTTTACCCATATGTTCTGTTTAGCTGTCTCTCTACATGATGTGAGACCAACACATCTGAAAATTGCTTGGTTAACATAGAGAATTGCATAATTTTTTTTGCAATACTTGAGACTTTTTTATTTGTAAGTTTCTATTTTGGGTCTCAGAAACTATACACTCATTGAACATATTATAGTTAGTACTGCAATTAACAAGTTCTCCAAATGTTTATTTGTGCTTATTCCAAGTCTTTCCAGTAGTGAATGTGAGACCATCAAGGTTAAGATAGTACATGGAAAGAGGAAAAAATCTGTGGATAACTACTTGTGATAGAAAATGCTGTCTAATACACTTAATAAAAAACCAAAACACATACATATATATAATTAGGGCTGAACTTGAGAGAACAGCAGGACTTGTAGTAATGGTTACAGCTCAGACTAGGTCTAAAGGACCACCTCATGGAGATGTGTGCTGGTTTGAGCTGGAGTAGAGTTAACTTTCTTCATAGAGGCTAGTATGAGGCTATGTTTGGGTTTTGTGCAGAACACAGAGTTGATAATGCAGAGATGTTTTTGTTATTGCTGAGCAGAGCTTACACAAAGTCAAGGCCTTTGCTGCTTTCCGTACTGCCACGCTGGCAAGGGAGTTGGGGGTGCATGGGAGATTGGGAGGAGACACAGCTGGGACAGGTGACCCAAACTGACCAAAGGAATATTCCATACCATATGACATCATGCTCAGTATATAAGGTGGGAGGAAGAAGGAGGAAGGGGGGACATCTGGAGTGATGGTGTTTGTCTTCCCAAGGAACCGTTACGCGTGATGGGCCCTGCTCTCCTGGAGATGGCTAAACACCTCCTGTCTTCAGGAAGCAGTGAATTAATTCCTTGTTTTGCTATGCTTGTGTGTGCAGCTTTTGCTTTCTCTATTAAACTGTCTTCATCTCAACCCATGAGTTTTTGTAGCTTTTACCCTTCTGATTCGCTTCCCCATCCCGTTGGTGGGGGAGTGAGTGAGAGGCTGTGTGGTTCTTGGCTGCTGCTGGGGTTAAACCATAACAAGATGCTAAAGCATCGTCCCTTATAACCTGATATAGTTTGGTCTGTCCAAAGTCTTGCTCAGTCACACAAGTGTATTGTACTAAGATTAGACCAAGCTGTACAGATGCTTTTTTTTCACTGGTATCCTGTGAAATGTTTCAGAAATTTAAAGGTAATAAACTTGCTCAATACATCAAGATTTTTCCCTTTCACACCTCACTATTATTATGCACCTTCTTGTGTGACATGTGGAAATCTGTCTCTTTTTCTGTTGCTTAGTAAGGTCACAGCACTGTACTGTAGCCTAAAATTCAACACATCTCTTCAGTTTTGTTTGATTTACGTGAGTGTTGCTGAACTGAGTTATTTAATTAGTTTCTCTCAGCTAATATCAGTAGCACATAATATTCACAGACAGCCACACAGAGCTTCTCTTTGCCTTTTCCATGGCATTTTGTGTAAGGTTGTGTAAGGCTGAATGCTTCAGAGCTATAGCTTTCCCATACCATTGCATCTATTTTGTCACCAATCTTTGAACTATCTTCGAGCACGATGAAGACCACAAGGAAGAACTTCAGGTGCTAGCACTTTGACAGAAGATTCAGTGAAAGAGCAAAGCACACAAACATATATCTATCACCATGTGTGAACTAGGTATTCAAGCTTCAGTATAAGCACTGGAAATCTGCCCTGTTGGTAGTCTATTAAGCTATCTAGCATGTGTCTAAACAATTTCTGGATTACTAGGGAGTTAATATAGGTCAGAAACCACATCCAGTGGGCAGAATAGATGTGATCATCCTGTTTTGGAGATTAGTACTGACATGGCCCATTTCCACATCAGTTTTCTCACTGCCAGAGAACAGTACCAGATGCATTTAATCTACTAGTACAGTGTAGCCTTGATGTCTGCTTCAGGGTGAGCTCCCTAATTCCAAATGGCTGTAGTGACAAGATTTCTATTGATGATAATGGGTGCTTAACACTGAATACTTTACCTCTTTATATATATTCAGACATGCGTGCAGACATGTTCATTTAGTGACATCTTACCCATCTTAAACAACACATTTTATGTTGAAATAATGTGGAAATCCTTTCCAAATCTAGACACAGTTCAAGTAGGTGGGTGGCTTTGGGTGGCTTCAGCTGGCTGAAAACCATTGTAGGGAGAAGATTAGGAGGGCCAAAGCCCAACTGGAACTTACTTAGTTGTTCAAGTCAGGGACAACAAAAAATGTTGTTATAAATACATTCTTTCTTTGCATCTGTCTTTAGTGTCAAGACCAGTTGTTCTCAGGATAACCAGCTCCTAGAGCTGGAAGTTGGTGATGGGGAGATAAGTGAAGGCCCCGTAATTCAGGAGGAGATGAATAATAACTTGCTATACCAATTGGATGCTCACAAGTTCATGACCCTGATGAGATCCAGCCCAGGATAATTGAGGGAACTGTTGATAGAACTTGCTACTGGAAGTTGGGGGAGATAAGTGAAGGCCCCGTAATTCAGGAGGAGATGAATAATAACTTGCTATACCAATTGGATGCTCACAAGTTCATGACCCTGATGAGATCCAGCCCAGGATAATTGAGGGAACTGTTGATAGAACTTGCTAAACCACTTGCAATCATGCCCCGTAATTCAGGAGGAGATGAATAATAACTTGCTATACCAATTGGATGCTCACAAGTTCATGACCCTGATGAGATCCAGCCCAGGATAATTGAGGGAACTGTTGATAGAACTTGCTAAACCACTTGCAATCATCTACCCACAGTCCTGGATAACTAGAGAAGTTCCAGCTGACTGGAAATTAATAAATGTGACACCATAAGAAGGATCAAAAGCAGGATCTGAGGAACTACAGGCCAGTGAGCCTAACCTTGGTTCTGGGCAAGGTCATGGAGGAGATCATCCTGAGTGCCATCACACAGCGCATACTTGGCAGCCAGGGGATCAAGTCCAACCAACATGGATATATGAAAGGAAGGTCCTGCTTGACCATCCTATGACAAAGTGACCCACTTAGTAGATGAATGGAAGGCTGTGGATACAGTCTTTCTGGATTTCAGCAAGGCATTTGACACTAAAAACTGATGGGTGGAATTTTTGATGGGTAAAAACTGGCTGGGTGGTTGGGCCCAGAGAGTTGTGGTGGATGGAGATGAATTCAGTTGGCAGCCAGTCACTAGTGGTGTTCCCCAGGACTCAGTATTGGGTCTGGTTCTGTTTAACATCTTTATTGATGATCTGGACATGGGGATTGAGTGCACCCTCAGTAAATTTGCAGACAGCACTAAGTTGGGAGGGAATGTCAGTCTGCCTGAGGGTAGGAAAGCTCTACAGAGAGACCTGGACCAACTTGATCAGTGGGCTGCGGACAGCTGCATGAGGTTCAATAAGGCAAAGTGCTAGTCCTGCACTTGGGACACAACCACCCCATGCAGCACTACAGGCTGGGGGAGGAGTGGCTCAAGAGGTGTTCATCAGAAAGGGATTTAGGAGTGCTGGTGGAAAGCTGCTCAACTTGAGCCAACAGGGTACACAGGTGGACAAGAAGGCCAACAGCATCTTGGCCTGTATCAAGACTAGTGTGGCCAGCAGGACTAGGGAAGTGATCATCCCCCTATCCTTTCACTATATATAACAGTGATAAGTGATACATTATACAATGGCTAGTTTGAAAGTTATTCAAATTGGTAGTTTTATCATCCTATTACACACTGTACAGTAATGTCCTAATTTTCATAGATGTAGATGTCTGTATATATAGTTCTATCTATTTCTGGATGTAATTATACTATATTGCAATACTAGAATTGAGTAAGAAGCTACTTTTTGAATACTGTGCATGAACCTGAGGTCTCAGCCTTGAGTATGTCAAATTCTGACTCCAAAAAGTCATTTACTTTCTGGTGTGCAGAAAGATCACATGCAGCATGGTGCTGGGACTCAGAGGGCTCTCTGTATCTTACTCCTCCTTGTCAGTATAAGTACCCCAGGCTCACTATCTCTGTAGGCCTGTGAAGAGATTGTCAAAATACTTTTGAAAGTTTATTAAGCTAAAACAATGGGTTGAGAATAAGGCAAAAAGTATGAGTGAGGAAAATAAGTAGTCCATAAATGGCAGGTCAAATAGTACTGGGGCGAACAGCCAAGCTAACTGTCTGTGAAACATAACAAAAAGTCAGATGTCACTTTTTGTCACTGAACATCTGTTATTGCCAGCCTAAGAGAGGGATTGGCACTGGGCCACGCTGAGAAGTCATAAATAGAAAATCATGGCTCTGCATTGACTTCTCAAAGGAGCTTTCTGAGGAGGAAGATCTCAGATTCCACTAAGGTATCAACTGTGTCCCTCACCATTTCCAGGTCCTGTGTTTGTCTGATGCTTGGAACAACAGAGGATAAGAGCCATGCTGATAGACAGTGAAGTTTTAAGATCGTGTTATAGTTACAGTGCTGAATTGTTAACAAGCTCTAAACATTAGTCACTCATTTCAACAGTGGACAATATCAGTCAGTACGTTTAGCATGATTGTTATAATCAGTGTTGTGTCCCTTTACATCATGTCCTCGAATATCAGGTCTTCACAGTATTTGACTTCTAGACTCAAGTCCACCTTCTAGTAAGAGATTAGTGCTCACCATTATATTACTCCTTAAGTAATTATATTCGACATAACATATCTGCAGCAAGACTTGCAAATAGACCTAGTAGCCTGCAGCTCTGTCATTCTGGATTTTGTTTGCACAAAGAAATCTAGAGAGTCTGCATTAGTTGGCCTCATTTACTTTCTGCTTCCTTCTGTGCACTTCAGCAGGGATAATTGCATGCTGAACCATTATCATGGTATTGTGTTTGCTGTCAGTCTTTGTGGAAAACAGGAACAATTGCATTAGGTTGTAACATGCACTAAAACCTCCTTAAGGCACTTTTTTGTCATCTGACTTGTAAAATGTTAAAAGAATGTTAGTGGGATATTCAGCAACCCAGTGCTTTGGCTGATTATCTTACAGCTGACAACTTTGGGATTACTTTTTGTAACATTCAGTGGGATGCTAAACTTGCACAAAAGCTAGCCCTCCCTTGGGGTGAAGGGAAGATGTTTTGTAAAGTCATTGAGTTTTTTTCGTAAGCTTCACCATTTAAATGAAAACTGCATTTCAGGAGCAGGCATGTTACATGTTTTTAAGCTAAAGGCTAAAGTTTCACTGACAGTTATCATTGTGCAGTTCCTCTGTAAAGAAGGTGTCGGTTGTTCCATATTTCTTTCAGTTGTGTATTCCTATAACTGACTAGTTCCAGCTATAAATTTAATACTTGTGTATAGCAGAACAGTATCTGTTTATGTTTTCCATTCTTCAAATATTTGGGTTTTATTCTCCAGGAAAATCTTTATTACTTGATAATATTTTTATAATTTTTTTTAAAAACAGAGATTTTCCATTAGATTAGATTGAATTCAAACACAGTTGCAGCCAAATCAGAGATCTTCACTGTTGCTTAAGCATTTTAAAGACACCTCAGAGCTGCATGGGAGTTCAAATGTGAAAGACAGGCTGTATACCCAAATGTGCAAGACCTGGACCAAGCCTTGCTCTAAAGGAGGTAGAGTTAAAAACTGAATTTGAGTTTTTTCTTGTGTCACATGTTCTAAGCTAGCTGAGCTAAGGGGTACACAGCACCACTTATACTCACAGATGAAATTATTTGTTTGACCCAAACCACATTGTTTCAGCTAAGTGATAATTCAGAGTAGTGTTGATTTTGGGCTGATCCAGGCTGAATTTCTTGTACATGTTTTGATTTGGTCTCTGAAAGAGGGAAAAAACCCACAAACAAACAACAAAGCCCTCCTGATGGCCCCATTTATTCCTCTCATTGAAATAGGCTTCTGTACTATTTCTGTGCCATGTTGTACTGAATTCCAGAAGAAAAGACACAGAGATTTAGACAATAGTGGAAGTTCTTTGGCTTCTTCGTGACAGTGTCCAAACTGCACTTTGGGTGTTTCAGAGTTTGGCTTCAGAGGGCACCTTGGGCTCGTCACTGATTGGAGAGGCAGCGACCATTACCCTGAACAGCACAGACAGGCTTGTGTCTCAGCCTATTGCTGTTCTGCTATCAGTGTCCCTTTTGCAAGTGAGTGGAACCTATTACTGCCTAAATTTGGCTAAGGGAAATTTTCCTGGCATGCAGAGTTATAGGTGCCATGACCAGAATCACACACACTCGGTGTTCAAAACCGTGAATGAACTAAATGGCCCTATAGGGATCATGAGACACTCCAATAAAAAAATCAGTGACTACTTCCTACAATAAATCTATGTGCTGTGTTGGTAATGTTCAAGAATAGAGAATGAAGAAGCACTTCTCTTTTTTTTTTTTAAATTCTTTTAGCACCCTCAGAGAGCTGTCTTTGTGAAAACCCAAGTCTGCTACAGTAACATTTAAAAGGTAGATAAAGGGCAGTCAGATAAAAAGACAGCAAGACAGCATGTGTTTCCTTATCAGTCAGTGTTTTGTTGGATCTGGCAGTTCAGCCTCTGGAATAATCTTTTGGTTCTTCACTTCTGACGTTGTTGATAGGAAAAGTGACAGCTTCTATAAAATTCCTTAATAGATGGTTCATAATGTGTTCCTATATGTAACCCCTTAAATATTAAGCCTTATAAAAACTGCTTTTGAAAAAGAAAAATAATGGGGTTTTATATCATGACTACATTAATATGTGACATTTTTTAAACATAGTGAGATTTTTTTGAATCGGTCAAACAATATTAGGGAGCAGAAGATGATCTTGTGAACACACTTTTTTAAATGCTTCACAGGTCTAGTATTAGTGCAGTTTGGCATCTCTTGTGCAAAAAATAAATATTGAATTCTGAAATGAATTGCACAGGCTCAGAGGATACTGGAGTTTGAATGTGATAGCATAACTCTCAAGTGAATGATGTTTTTCCAGTTACCTCAATATCAAAATGGTTCATGGAAAGGGGAATAACCCAGGGAAGTAAGCAGAGAAATACAAAGTCTTTGTCTATCTTTGTTGTTGTTGCTAAAAGCATGTAAGTGATGTTTTATTGTCCTTCCTCTGAAGGTCACTCATGGCTGACAATTTGTAATGGAGCTAATTCTTACTTGGCTCTGCACCACAATAAACTGGTTGAAAATACCGTTAGTGGATATAGTGCTTTAAATTGAGTATATGCTAGAGACATTGTGAAAAGTGTTTGGGGTATATATGAAGATTGCTAGTATAGTAGCATTGAATAGTGCAGGAGAGTGGTTGACTGTGTATGTTATGTCCATGTTTGTTTAAACATGAATTGAAACAGATTTACATTTCAGCCATTATTAGCTGCTGCAGAATAATAGTGGAATGTCTGCCTTGTACAAATTTGGCTGAGATTACACATTCTCCTTGGGAATGGTCATTGTGTAATAAACTGTAGCATAGAAATCAATGACAATATAAATCACGATTTTGACATTACAATATGCTAAAGTAAATTTTGCTTGATTTATACAATATCATTGATTAAATTTAATTTCATTTTCTTGCCTATTTTTCTGTTAATGCTTTTAAAATAAGAGGTTATTGTTTTGCTGGTGCTAATTGTACTAGTAACCTTGTTTTCTTTTGGAAAATACACTGAAGATACAAGGATCACCTCTGTTACAGTCCTCTGGTGATCTGGCAACACTTAAACTTTCTGCTCTGTTTAGCCACATTGTTGCTACTATTGCTTTCTTCCTGCAGCACATGATATATTGTCTAATTAAGAACACAGCTCTGGAGGCTAATCTTCAGAAATAGATATGATATTTCAATGTCATGTAAAAAAACAGTTTCACATTCTAACAGTTTATTTTCACGTACTGTACCATGTAGTCTTATAGTAGTGCAGTCTTCAGATGGCAGGTCATTAAAACACAAATGTTAGGGTTAGGGTTAGTGGAAGAGTGTCCTCAAATACTGCTGTCTTAGAGTCTTTGTATTCATTAGGCAAAGTAAAGTTAAACAGTATAGAAATTATATTCCTTGTCTTCAGGTGATGATGAAAAATAAGCATGAAGCAGAGATTGTCCCCAAAACTTTTTCTGAAATGGTGCTAAAGAATGCCATGGCTCTGCCTAATTAGCCGCAGTAAAACTATACACAGGCAATAGAAGTTAATCTGAAATTTTAAAAATACTCGCTCCTTTTTTTCCACTCTTTTCTGTTTAAACTATAGCTACATTAAAGACCTCTCCCCTTTCTTCATTGCTTACTATGTCATAGACTTAATTTTAAGGGTTTCTATGCTGATCCTGGTAGAAATATCCTGCTAAAAGATGGATGGTATGGGAGGATGGAAGGTGGTTAATAACTGCAGGAACATAGCTCTATACATACTTTTGTGGCCTGAACAAGTGACTACTGACTGGACTTGGGCGAATAAGGAAACACAAACTACTAATGTAAAAGACCATCCAAATAATGAAATAGCAAGTAACATACTGAATGCTGATCAAGACATTTATTTAAAAACAAACAAAAACAAACAAAAACAAACCCCAAACAAAACCAACCCCAAACAAAAACAACAGCCACTGACCCCTTTAGAAATAGGTACTAGGACAATAATATAATAGACAGATGATTTGAAATCCATAGATTAAATAAAAAATTTGATTGTAGCTTTAATTTTTAAATATGCTTCCTAAGAATCTTCTGAAAATGGATATAACCTTTAATGAAATAACTATAATGTGTGGCTTTTCATAATAAATGAATTAGAAAACCATATGGATGCATTAAGTAGAATAATAAATGTGCCACACACAAAAGTAGGACATCCATAAATCATTTATGATGTCCTTTCTCATCACTTCTTGGCTCTTTGAGTCTTAATTGAAAGCTAGGGTAGCTGGATATTAGAAAAACTAGATTTGTTAGTCAGATAACAGACAACTTTCATTAAAGCATTAATTAATTTTAGAAGGCTGAGGGCCTGATACATTAAAAATACTTGCAGAATGGTACTACTTAAAGCTTTTTTTTTTTTTTTTGCTTTAATTACTCTCTTCCTCTGGTTACTGAAAGTTATTTTGCTCTACTTTAACTTGCTCAGCAAGCATGATGGAATACTATTGTGTTTATGGAGTTAAGTATTGAATTGCCCAAATAATTCCAAATGCTTCAAATGGCTGTATGGTACAGTTACAAATGTAAGACAGCTATTCTTACCGTAGCTGTGAGTGAGCCTGTTTCCTCTTTCAAAGAGCAGAGATTTCGAGGACCTGCATTAGGCAGTTCTCTCTATGAACAGCCTTTCATGTCAGTAGAAACAAGGGAACACTGCAGAAAATACCTTTTTTTTGTAGTGTTTTTTTTTCTTTTCACTTTTCTTGTGTTTAAACATAATAATTTAAACTTTCTTTTTATCACCTTTTTCTGGTGATCTAATCTCATTAAGAATATGGCCAAAATAAATGTTTTGCATCAGTCTTATAAAATGACAGCATGACATAAATGCTGAAATTAATGCAAGATTTGAGCTATAAGCTTACTCTGGCAAAGAAGTATATTGTTGATGGCAAAATGATCAGAGTTGTTTTAATAAAATACTTTGGGAAAAAAATCTAAAATAGCTGGATTTGCAATATTGGTTCTAAAAACATACGAGATTCAGTCTGACAGTGATGTTATTCAGTATGAATAGCACATCTTGGTTGTGGTAATAAATATGCCAAGAAGTAGAGATAGACAGCTTATTTTCAAGAATCATATTTATTTCTGTCCAGGTGTTAAGAGTGGGATGTTTTTATAATCCTTCGTTATTCTAAGTGAGGGACTAAGGAATGTTGTAGATGATGAAAAAGACTCTGATAATGTAATGAACAATATAATGACAAAACACAGTAAAACCATGATGTACTGGACACAGTTAGCACGCATTTTTCAGGGCTTGCAAGGCAAGGCCTAGAATAAATGAAAAGAGCTGGTTGTCTCTAACAAAAAAATTCCTTGGAGTGCCTGTGCCAGGGAATGTGTTGTGGAGCATGAGGAGCATCAATATCAGTGCTGAGTTATGGCATCCTCCTGACTCTGAGCAACTAATGCCTAAGGGCAGCTTTGGTGTCTCCACATTCATGTGTTACTTAACTGAAATCCAAGGGCAACTGAGCACTGATTGTATTTCTAGGCCAGGGAGTGTATTTCTAGGCCAGACTTGGATGTTCTCAACTGTCCTACCCACAGTCAAACCATTTCTCTTGTTCTCATGTAATTGATCTGTTTGGCTGGCCAGACAGGGGTGTTCGATGGTTGGCAATGCTTCCTCTTGGCTCACATCAAATTCATTTTTGTTTTCTACCATTATCTTTCAGTGGACTGTAAAACTGGCTTGGCATACAACTGTAGGCTTTCCTAGGGGTTAGCAAGAATTTCCTTGTGTGCCCTGTTTGACTCATGGGCTGCCAGTTGTCCCGTCTTCATCTGTTATGAGCACAGTCCTATAAATTCCTTTCATTAAAGATAAGATACTTTCAATGAAGAATCCAGTGCTTTTGGCATGCTGCATATTCATATTTTCCAATCAATCACTGAAGAAATTAAATACTTCTGAAATACATATCTGATGCTTCAAAGGACTGTTCAATCACTGTCGGCTCATTAATGTCTTGTGTGTTGCCAGTCCCAGTGATCTCAGCCTTTGTAAAGCAGAGTTTGGCAAGTTCAGCAAAGGCTGCTAGCTTTTCTCTGTCATAATGTTGTTATAACCCTCTTCATCCAGTGCTCTGCTGCTATTGATCTTTGCTGTCTTGTCCATGTTACTACTATTGTACTCTCTTCAGTTGCAATAGAAAGGCATCTTTGGCTCCAGTACGTAGTAATTTATTTTCTTGGCTTATCTACTCTAACACAGAAGCTACATCTTTGCTTTCTTAAATCTTACTCTGCCTGGAGGCTGACTGACTCTGCCTCTATCTGGCTTTCTTTTTCTTGCTCTTGTCTCTAATTGTGGACTTCTTTCAAAACTACTTTGAGGCTGATGCAATACAAAAATACCTTCACTTTGATATCACATCAGCTGCCAACTAACTCTAACAGCTCATTAGTTATAAAGTGGATCACACATTCCTTGTAGCAATTCAGCTGTATGGAGGGCTGAAAAAGAACCACTGAAATGAATTTAAGTCTTTGGAGTCAAAAAACTCAAAGCAGAGGTATATTGAAAAATAACTTCCCTTGTTCAAAGAATTTTGAGGTACATTTTTGAGGTTAAAAAAAAACTCCACTGGGATAAAATGAAGCTATTTAAACCCTTTAACTGGGAGGTAAGGAGGAAATAAGAGTCATGCCTCACAAATATCCCAAAGCTCATGGCATAGAGCTACAATGAGCACTCAGGTTCCAGCACCTCTTTTGTCATGTCCTGGTAGGAGCCAAGAGTCACAAGGGAGAAACTGATTATATCATCATCCAAATGAGGTTATTTGGTGTCTTGTTTATGTTGTAGGATAGGTCTGAGACAGGCTCATGCAGGGAGTGTTTTCAGTGCACTTGAGGTTGGTCTTGCCTTCAATATACAGGAATTCCAAGGCCAAGTCACTTTTAGACACTGAAATGCTTTGCTCTCCTTTCCAGGTTAATTTTTATTTAATTATTTAATCTGAATGGAATCTGTGGTGTTGATGGAAAAAGATTTGTCTGAAAGTCTAGTCATTCAGTTTATCATGTGGCATATGGAGGACAAAGCATTCTTCATTCTGAAGCATACACAGATCAGGGACCTGAGCTGGGGTCTCCAATAGCCAATATAAAGCTCTACCACAGATCTGTTGCTTATTCTGAAGTAAATCAATCTTCTTCAGGTCAGTGAAATTTTCAGCAATATATTATATCTCAGCAGTATAAAACTCAAAATTTGGCAAAAAATTCTGGGGGCAGGAGCTGGAGAAGGAAGCTATTCTTAGCTGTTCTTTTGCTAACAGTCTGTACAAAATCAGGAGGCAGTGTGTCGACATGAGTCTCAACACAGATTATCCTGGTAAATTTATACTGAGTTCATACAACCTAGATAGTAGGGACTTTCTGAACCCTTGCTAGAGAAAAAAAATGAAGGAAACATTATAAAGTGAAAATGCAGACACATGTTTTTGTACAGGGAGACAAGACCACATGCAGTCCATGTGCTTTCGCTGGTGAAGTAGAAAAGGAGAAGTTGGTTTTCAGAGATAAAGTTACAGACAAGTTACATAAGAGAAATCAATTAATAAAACTGTAGTGTTGTGAATCTTGACATTCAGTTATTCTCTATTTGGAAAGATCCCTTATTATCCATGGAAGCCTTTTAAAAATTCTCCATGTATATTCAGGAGTCATGTATTTACAATCATTGTCAGCTAGACAATCATTTCAGCCAAACTTGCACTACATTATTTCTGCATTGTTCTTTCTTTCCTGAATGATATTTTCTACTGGGGCTTACAGCCTAATACTAGTGATGTGAATTGATGTGAAACTTATGAGAATAAGAGTCCTAACTGCTTGATACATTTTATGTTGCCCAGCATGAAACTTGTATTTTACTCCAGTTAATCAGGCATGTATAATGTATTCTAAAGCATTGATTCAGAAGAACATTGCTGTATTTTTGTTACATCCTTCTTTCTTTTTTTTTTCAGCCTTTTCTGTTTTGGCTAACCATTTGGTGTATTCTCTGCCCCTTTTCTTTTTTCTCTTTCTTTCCTGTAATAGGTTTGCTGGAGTTCTCACCCCCAGAATACCTAGTCTGTAGTGCCTACTTAAAGACATTTGTTCGACCATCCATCCAACCAGTCTCCAATGATTCTGTTCTTAAATTCCTTCTAACTCTGCTTTGTGCAAGTCATATCGTTTCTTCACCCAAGCCTTTTCTTCTCTTTTTTTTTTTTTTAGAGTGTTTGAGTTGCACACTATGATAGGGCAAATACCTGATCTTATACAAAGCCTTTCATAACAAATTTGAACTTGGAATAATACTTTAAATAACACATTCATCTTCCTTGGTCATGTCCCCATATAGCTACTGGAAGTGAAGCTCTTCTTTCCTCCTTGGAGTGCCACATTGGTCTTCTGCACACTTTTGCCCGTGAACTCATCCCTTCTTCTCACACCTTCTCAATCTTGTCATGCTCTACTGTTCTAACCTCCTTTTTGCATTTCTTCAGTGTAACCCCTTGCCCCAGGGTCTTGGCTTGCTATTGGTTTATAATCACCCTCTACTTCTGTCTTTCTTTTCACCATTGTCTTCCGCTCCTTCCTTTAGTCTTGTAGTCTGAAACAACTTTACTGGTCTCTTTTTTCTCTCAATTTTTATGTGTTTCGTAGCATTACTCTATGGAGGTTTGGAGGAAAATGTCTAGTGAAAATACATAGAAAAAGTATGAAATAGCAATATTGTCCACCAGATGTCCCTGTACTCATAGGTGGTAATGAACAATATTCATTCAACACTCTAATTGCCTTTATTAAAGGCAATTTACACACAGTGTATGTATTTCCCCAGTCTCCATTAACCACTGTGTAATAAGATCATGAATAAATGGCAATTATATTAACAGTATTTGAGAGCTGTATTTATGGAAATAAATTACAGGAATTCAGTGAAGTTTCTACTTGCCATCTCAGCTTTGTGTACTTTGCCTTCTCTTGGGAAACAGGCTGTCTTTATCATGCATTCCATGGTAGAAGTGATAACTATTGATTTCGAATATTTGTAATTTATATAAACTTCTATGTGTGAATAGTCATATAAATATTACCAAGCAATATGTTCTCATCTACCTACCTAAGTATAAAAGATTCTAAGTAACTAGAACTGACAGAACTTGTGAGTTGAAGAAGATTTTTGTGGAGATTTTTTTTAACTTTGGTACTATGGGAGTAGACTCTGGTCATGGCCTGCACATTCATGCAGAGTGTTTTCATTTCTGTCAGCTGCTCCCTTAGCTTGCTGTAGAGTGTGTTCCAGCCAAATACTCAGCTACCCATGAATGTTTAGGGGCTGCAGCAAGATTGTGGGGTATCTCTTCCCTAGTGGGGTCTTAATCTGCTGCCCTCAAATTTGTAGACAACCATATACCTGACCGTACCCACAGTGGGGCCTGTGCAGGTCTGACAATGTGTGCCCTTAAGCATTGTGACGAATTTGAAGACGCAACTGGAGTTTTTAGCGATGCCACAACATAAGCAGGGCACCTTGTGCTCCTTTTCCCTGGGATGACTAAGCTGCCAGAAGGGCATCTGAATCGCTGCTGGGAGCAAGGCACTGGCATGGCTGAGAGATTCCCCACGAGGCATTCACTCTGACTGTCTACATAAGGAGATATTCTTGGATAGGAAGTCAGCAAACAGTGGTGGCAGACCCATGTCCAAGTCTTCCTTTTGTTTCCCATGTTTTAAATTAACTTCAATTAGAGAGATTAGATTATACAGAATTTTATAATTGTAGTTGTGACCCTTTTTTTGACAATGTGTTACTTGATTAGAATGTTTAATTTCAATAATGATTTTATAGCAAATCTTCTGCTTTACAACTGTAGCTGCGCAGTTTTGCAAGATGCATAGCCTTAAAGATTTCTGTTGAATGTGTTTAAATTTATTAATGGGGTTTTCTGTTATCCTCTGCCTTTTAAAAAAATTAAATGTTGCCTAAAAATTATTATTAAAACCAGGGAAATTTTTATTGCCCATTAATGGTGCCTTCTGATAATGATGATAGAGCAAGAGTTTCATTGTTTTTTGATGTGTTTGTGATTCTGTCCTTTAGTATATACATGTGACTTTCCTGATCAGTGAGTAGTTATGTAAGTTTTCATGCTAGATACATAGATTGATTAATCAGTAGGAAGTCTGTCTTAATAAGAGGTCTGCCTTATGGTGTCTAAGGACTGTAAGCTTGATTAAGTAAAGGGAAATTAGTGAGAGTCAAAGGAGGCAGGAAGGGAGTTGGATACAACAAAATTCTTAATTAATTCAGAGAAAACAAGGCACTTCTGAAAGCAGCACATTCACAAGATCTTTATCTTGGTGAATGTGCTAAGAGTTTGCCTTTCCTAAATGAAGACATCAACAAACACTTCATATTTGTTACATGAAAATATATCTTTTATATATGTGTATTTGTGTGTATGTATTTCAAACCAGCATATTGTGTGAAATTTTAGTGTTTTCTTTTGACTTTTTGGTTGCAAAGTTTTCTGTTTCCACATTCATTATTGTCTCTCACAAGCAGCTATCAAAGAAAGTAATAAAAAATATTTATTGCCATAGCCCAGTAAACAAGGCATGAAAGGTTATTGGAAGTCTGAGTATTAGAATATGCTACTTAGATTTTCAAACCAACAGAAAAGTAGTTTATTTTTTAAATCTTTTTCCCCCTCCTAAATATTTTTACTAAAGTATTTTCAGTTTGTGATATTAATGTAAAGAAGCTCTTAGAAATAAGGTTTAGTGAAAGTAAAAGCTTTTACATGCATTTTAGCCCAATAGAGTGAACTAAATTTACTTCAATCCACTGGGCTAACTATATAACTTAATCTTGTTATTTATTTGCAGTTTCCTGGATTATCTCTAGCTCTTTAATCTCATGAAGTACCGTATTTATTAAACTGCATGCATGTGTTCGGGAAAGGCATTGGCTGAAAAAGAAATAGAGACAACAAGATTTCTTGCACAACTTTCTTAATTTGAATGTAGGAATGTACACCACCTACTGTAAAGGCAGTGCTGAAGTCTGATTATGTAAGTACTTGTAATTTTTAAACAGATTTTGTACTTCTAACTACAGGAATGGTATAAAATGCAAAGGTATAAAGCCAAGTTGCGACCTAACTCTGTTTTAGCAATTTGTTGCTAATGCTGCAATAAAAGGACTCTTGGCTGTAGTTACTTGAAAATGCTCATTACATCTTGTGCTTTTAATGAGCTTAGCCTCAGTTTACAGACCAGTGTAACACTGTTTAATTCTACAGTGATGGTAGTTACAAAATATTACAATAATTGTACTAAACTTCTGTAAAGTATGTATCATACAAGCATGGATAATTTTTTGCTAGCAATGGCCTTTTTTTATAAAACTGTTTCCATAACACTCTTTTTAGAACAGTTAAAATCCTCCTCCTGTTACTTCTAAGAATTGTGTTTACTGACA
>NW_008659033.1:0-848 GCF_000695815.1 Acanthisitta chloris
GGGGTCTTTGGGGGTCATTGGAGGCCACTGGGGGTCATCAATGGTCATTGGGTTCCCTGAGGGTCATTGGGGTCATCGTGGGGCAATGGGGTCACCAAGAGCCTCAAGGGTCACCAAGGCTCAGTGAGGGTCACCAGGGGTCATCAATGGTCATTGGAGGCCATTGAGGGTCAGCAATGGTCATTGGGGTCCCCAAGGGTCAGTGCCCTCCTGAGGGTCATCAAGGACCACAACGGTCAACAAGGGTCATAAGGAGTCCCCAAGTGTCCCCATGGGTCCCTGAGGGTCTCCAAGGGTCCCAGCTCTGGCCTTGGGTGGTCTCATGTCCCCACCCTTTGGTGTCCATGTCCCATGTCCCCCCATATTCCCATGTCCCCCCATGTCCCCATGTCCTGGTGTCCCCTCAGGCAGATCCGTATCCGGCTCCGAGGCCTTCGCTCCGGAGGGTCCTGGAAGAGCTTCCAGGAGGTGCAGGAGGCACTGGAGGGTCCTGGGACCCCCATCAGTGGTGAGTGGGGACATGGGGGGACTCAGGGGGAGTCTGGGGACACAGGGACTCATCCAGGATTTGGGTGACCCAGAGGGACTGGAGGAGTCCCAGGAGTTTGGGGGGACTGGTAGGACCATGGAAAACTTTGGGGGGGGTACCCAGGATTTGGGGGAACTCTGGAGGAGGACCCAGAGGAGACATCCAGGATTTGGGGGACCCAGATGATCTGGAGAAGTCCCAGGAGTTTGGGGGGACTGGTAGGACCATGGAAAACTTTGGGGGGGGTACCCAGGATTTGGGGAGACCCTGGGGGAGGATCCAGAGGAGGCATCTAGACTTTTGGGGGACCCAGAGGGGC
>NW_008659034.1:0-2472 GCF_000695815.1 Acanthisitta chloris
CCCACCCCTCAAAAGACTTCCGTGAAAACAAAGCAAACACGCAGGAGTGCCAGTGCCTTCCATCTTCCCACGGAGAGATGTCCCCGCGGGCCGGCACTGTTCCCCCGCCCGCTGCCCCAGGCCAGTGAGGGCACCTCCCGGATCTGTGAAAAAGGATAGAAATAAAAAAAAAAAAAGAGAAAAGAAAATAGGCACAATATTGCGGAGACACCGCTGGCGAAAGGAGCCTTCACTATTTAAATCCTAGTGTCAGCTCTCATTAACAGCTCAAGTCATCTTTTCCCCCGGGCAGACTTTGTCTGGTCTATCGACTTAATGGAAAACAAAACACATGTTTGTATTCTATTATTGCAGTCTCGTTTCTTGCCTTGCGGAGAGCAGGCACTGGCTTCGTCTGCTTCGTGAGGGGCTTCCCGAAGCGACAACGTTTTCCCTTCGTTCCTCCCTCCTGCCATCCCAGGAAAATATAAGGATTTCGGCGTCTGTCTCCTGCCCTCCCTCATGAATAGAGGCTGCACTGGCAGCCACAAGAAAAGGCTTTTATTGAAGCCAGGGAGGCTAAAGCGTCCAAGAAAAATAGTTACTGGTATGTTTAGCCAAACTTAGCAAGGCACAATAGTCTCTGCGGGAAACTTTGTGGGTTATTTGTGCATCAGGTGAAGTGCTCAGAGGCTCGGATCCAGCAGCCAGGACCACAGCATCGCCCAGGGAGGCCGGGCACGCTGGGCAATAACACGCGACAGACTGAGAGTTTCGAGACAACCCAAAACAAATAAACAAGCTCTCCCGATTCTCCCATCGGGAAGGTGGCTTTGATAAGGAAGCAGAGAAAGTTTTGAAGAGCTGTAGAGATTTTTGAAAATGTATTTTAACTGGTCTGTGCGGAGCGAGTTGGGTGATTGTTGATTTGGTTTGTTGGAGTTATATTGTTTGTTGGTTTTGTGTTGTTTGCCTTTTTTCCCCTTGAGAAAATGGTAGTAGGAGGGTGAGAGTAAGAGCTTGATAAAAGCAGGAGAGATCTGTAGGAGTGGCGACCTGACTTGAACAAGGGAGAGGATTCTGGTGCAAGGAAAGGAAATTATTCATTTCATCCCATCCTCAAGGCTTTCGCTGGGGTACGGGGGTAGTGTGCGGTGCTAAGCACAGGGCACTTGAACCTGACAGAGTAACCGATCGAAACGAGCTGTCTTACTGTTCACCTCTTTGCTCTACTGACTACGGTCTTTTAAAGCCACCTCCAGCTGACCATTCCAGCCCCCGCCCTGCTTCGGGACGCGCAGGTGCAAATGTGAAATTGCCCAGAGGCAGCACTGCTGCGGAGTCCCAGCGGAGGGAGCGGGGCTCCGAGCCTGGGTTCCTCTCCTGCCGATTGGGATCCTGGCGTCTCGAGCACAGAGAGTAGGGACCCCAAATTTTCTGCCTTTTAAGCGGCGTTTGCTTTCAAGTGCTTGGCTGTAAATAA
This sequence comes from Acanthisitta chloris, assembly GCF_000695815.1. Lineage (NCBI taxonomy): Eukaryota > Metazoa > Chordata > Aves > Passeriformes > Acanthisittidae > Acanthisitta > Acanthisitta chloris. The sequence goes on from NW_008659034.1 coordinate 1,463, forward strand.
ACACTGTGGCAGTGCTAACACAGCCATCCTGTAGTCAGAGCGGAGACTGCCTCTGCACTTTTCCTCTGCAACACACACCATCAGCGTTTTAATTCCAGCTCCAAAGGGAACCTGCAATTATGAACCCCTCTCGTCCCCTCCCGTTCACATTCTCATGTCAGAAACATTCACTAAGGAAGGTTATTTGGATTGAGAGTAAAATCAAACAAGGAGGGGAGGAAGAAAAAACCAAACCAACATAAACCCAACAACCCAGCAAACACTTCCGTTTGCTATTTACAAACCTCATTGTCATGCTTCAGTCAAGCTGTCTGCCTAGCTTGGGGAAATAAATATGACTGAACCAGAGACAAAGCCGATGCAGCTGTATTTGATTTTCTCAAACGCTGTCAAACGTGCTCTTGTCTCACAATTCTAGGGGTTGTTGTTATTATTATGAACATCATACCTAATGTGAACATACTCGAAAGAGAGCTGCTTGTTCGAGGAGAGATCTCGTTATGATCGGGAATGCACAGAAATTCCTTTAGCAGAAAGCTAAAGGCTCCTTTTCCCTCCTGCTTGGAAGCCTAGGTAGATAAACTAAGGAAAATTTGAGACCTGTAATTTCCCTTATTTTGTTTTCTCCCCACTTTTTTTTTTTTTGACATTCCTTTTTTTTCCCGATTCCCGCAGAAGCGGGTAGGTTTGGCTAGCTAATTCCCCAGGTGATAACCCACTTCGGCAGCCCGGCGCTGCAGCCCAGATGGGGAGGAAAATGGTCCCTTGCGAGAAAAAGCTGTCCGGCGGCTGGCACGTCCTAGCCCTCACGTCAGCTTCCTTCTCCGGGGGTTGTTAGGGGCCTTCCAGTATGCCTGGTGTTACCAGGGTTATAGCGGAGCGGGTCCTTGCCCTCGACTCCTTTGGAGACGAGAAGGCTGAAACACACCGGGGCTGTCACAGGAGGTGTCTCTAAGGGATAGCTGGGAACATTCCCGTATACCTCACCTTAGCTGCCCTGCTTCTCTCAA